>NC_064645.1:222546947-222849065 GCF_023864345.2 Schistocerca serialis cubense
TGTCTAGTTATTAGGGCAAGTGTTCGTGAAACTGTGTTAGTTCGTGTGGTTTTGACTGACAAGTTATTTTAAATGTTGTCGGCGTACTGGCTCTGTCGGTCGTTTGGCGTGGAGCAGCGAAGAATTCTCGGCGGGGCGTTGTTTGGCCGGGGCCCGCTGGCGGTCTCTACTTGGTGTCGGAGTGTGTGGCGCTGTTCCTATTGCTACGAAGTCTGTAGCTCACCGACCCTGGACACGAAGGTTGAGTTTTGATTTAACCTACCAGCAAGTCAAGACAGTTCACATTGTGTTGTTTGGAGTTCGTTGTCGGCTGTTGGGATATCCCCGCGAGCAACAACGTCATTTTCAAGTTGAAAAATTCTAGCCACCCTCCGGTGCAGTTTAACTGAATTTGGGTATTTGAACTGAAGTGCACCAGCGGAATTTTCTGCCTTGTGCCCGTTAACGTTCCGGTTACCTGCCCTGGCTGTTGACGTAAATTTCAGACTGTGTAGTGTCCTCGTCGTGTTGTTGCTGTCCAGCACGGTGTGTAGTTTGACAGCTGCATGTATGATTGGTTGTGGTCGCCAATATCTTCTACGTTGTTCCGTTGAACTCACTGCTGTGCCCTGGTCGGGTGAAGTGGAAGTTATCTTGTCGGTGGAACCGCTGACTGTCGGTCGGTTGGGTTATCATCAGATCGTGAACGTTTGGCCCGACTGCCTGTCTCACCTAAGCGAGCATTAGTGTTGGAATTACAGGACGACCCTCCAACATCTGAGCGCCCTTGTGTGTACTATCCTATTTTTTAAATTTGTTCTTGTTGTTTGTAATTGTATGACTTCTAGCCATTTAAAAAAAATTAGTTATTTTGCTCTTAGGGTCTTAAGCCAAGTTTAAAGTACTGTTTCAAATAAGCCCTTTGATATTTTAAAAATTTTAATGTTGTTGAATTTTAGGTCTTGGGCCATCAGCCGATTTTGAGTTTGAGTTGTTTGAACTAGAGACTTCAGCCTAAATTAGAGAACAGTTTCACGTAAGGCCTTTGGTATTAAAAAAAAAAATATGAATGTTATGGAGTTTTAAGCGTGATTTAAATTTAGTTTGTTACTTCAGCCTAACTAAAGAACAGTTTTAAGATAAGGACGCGTTTTAAGTTTCTGATTATTCCTGCTTTTTAAGTTATTAATCTTAAGCCATTTTTAAATTAAAGTGGCTTTCAGCCGGTAATTAAGTCCCAAAGATTAAAGCTGTATGTTTAAAAAAAATTCCAGATGTTGTAATGTTTGATCAAATAATGAAGTTGTATGTTCGAGTGTAACTGACAGCCCCTTATTTTGACCCCTTTCCACAATCTCTCTGTCCTGTCCTGCGGGTTAAGTGGGGCGTCTCAACGCTTTTCTACGAAACATATTTAATTGATTAACATTGCAAGATCACAAGTTGACGTAAGTACAGGATAAGCCATTGGAAATATGAAAGGCTGGTACATTAATATCCGGTGTAGCCGCCAGAATGTCGAATGCAAGCATACAAACATGCAAGCACTGTGTTATACAGGTGCTGGATGTCAGCTTGTGCGATGGAGCTCCATGCCTATTTGCAATTTTGGTCGGTCAGTACAGGAACGGTTAATGCTGTTCGTGAATAACAGTGGAGGTGTCGTCATACGATGCTCCGTGTCTGCTCTACTGGAGACGGAACTGGTGATGGAGAAGGCCGAGGCAACATATTGACACGTTGGCTTACAACAGCGGTATGTGGGCGAGCGTTATCCTGTTGGAAAAATTCCCTGGAATGCTGTTCATGAATGGCAGCACAAGTGATCGAGACACCCATATTGACCTACAAATTTTCAGTTAAGAGAGTGCTCCTGCTGCCATGCGAAGTCACTCCCCAGACCATAACAACAGGTGCAGATCTAGTGCGTCTAGCATGAAGACAGACTGGTTGCAGGCTCTAAATTGGCCTCCCAACCATCACACGGCCATCAATGGCACCGAGACAGAACGAGTTTTCATCATAATCCACAAAAGAGCTCCATTCTACCATCACTGCCGCCGAGGCAGAACCAGCTTTCATCTGAAAACACATCTAATCTGCACCCTGCTCTTCAACGAGCTCTCGTTTGACACCACTGAAGTCGCAAATAGTGGTGGTCTGGGGTCAGTGGAATGCACGCCCAAGAGCGTCTGGCTCGGAGCTGTCCTCGAAGTAACCGATGTGTAACAGTTGTCACTGCTGTTCAAATTGCTGCTGCATATGCAGTACGATGCGCCAGAGTCATACGTTTTGCCAGTCCTTTCTGCTGTACCATAGAAAGAATATCTACCTTCTTACATCTCTGTTACACTACCTCGTTCGAACTCAGTGAGGTGGTGATAATGGCATCTTTGTTGTCTTAAAGACATTCTTGACTTACATCGACTCGTCACGTCCAGTCTAACGAATGCTCACGACCGTTACAGCAGGTACTGAAAGCAAAGCTGTTTCGTTTCCTCATAATGGGGCTGTTAGCTCCACTCTTACGCAGCTGCGCGAAATTTGAAAGCACATGATCTTCTAGATGTAGAAACACGCCTACCACTTTTTGTTTATGACGCACAACCTTTTCATTGAGTTGCATTTTTTTCCCTTTGTGTATATAGGAGCCAGTCCTTTAAATTCTCTAAAGAATCTGCTCCATGCTATAGTCGGTGGTCTACCATATGCCATACACCAGGGTATGGAGCTTTTTTCTCGGTAATTCACGGAAGTGGCTTTCTTTTGTGCTAGGATGTCATTCTGGTGCATCAATCAGTATTGGCAGTGGAAATACGGGTTTCAAAAACCGGTCTCTGAATAAAGTTCCATTAAAATTTTTAGCTCTTTTGTGGATCTTCGTCATCTAAAATACAGTTTACTGTGTGTCCGATACAGGCAGACACCACGTAGAACTGTATTACGACAGAAAAAGGTTCCTTAGTATCACTAAAAAGAAAATTCCAGTCAACTACACATTTTGAGTGAACTACACTCCTGGAAATGGAAAAAAGAACACATTGACACCGGTGTGTCAGACCCACCATACTTGCTCCGGACACTGCGAGAGGGCTGTACAAGCAATGATCACACGCACGGCACAGCGGACACACCAGGAACCGCGGTGTTGACCGTCGAATGGCGCTAGCTGCGCAGCATTTGTGCACCGCCGCCGTCAGTGTCAGCCAGTTTGCCGTGGCATACGGAGCTCCATCGCAGTCTTTAACACTGGTAACATGCCGCGACAGCGTGGACGTGAACCGTATGTGCAGTTGACGGACTTTGAGCGAGGGCGTATAGTGGGCATGAGGGAGGCCGGGTGGACGTACCGCCGAATTGCTCAACACGTGGGGCGTGAGGTCTCCACAGTACATCGATGTTGTCGCCAGTGGTCGGCGGAAGGTGCACGTGCCCGTCGACCTGAGACCGGACCGCAGCGAGGCACGGATGCACGCCAAGACCGTAGGATCCTACGCAGTGCCGTAGGGGACCGCACCGCCACTTCCCAGCAAATTAGGGACACTGATGCTCCTGGGGTATCGGCGAGGACCATTCGCAACCGTCTCCATGAAGCTGGGCTACGGTCCCGCACACCGTTAGGCCGTCTTCCGCTCACGCCCCAACATCGTGCAGCCCGCCTACAGTGGTGTCGCGACAGGCGTGAATGGAGGGACGAATGGAGACGTGTCGTCTTCAGCGATGAGAGTCGCTTCTGCCTTGGTGCCAATGATGGTCGTATGCGTGTTTGGCGCCGTGCAGGTGAGCGCCACAATCAGGACTGCATACGACCGAGGCACACAGGGCCAACACCCGGCATCATGGTGTGGGGAGCGATCTCCTACACTGGCCGTACACCACTGGTGATCGTCGAGGGGACACTGAATAGTGCACGGTACATCCAAACCGTCATCGAACCCATCGTTCTACCATTCCTAGACCGGCAAGGGAACTAGCTGTTCCAACAGGACAATGCACGTCCGCATGTATCCCGTGCCACCCAACGTGCTCTAGAAGGTGTAAGTCAACTACCCTGGCCAGCAAGATCTCCGGATCTGTCCCCCATTGAGCATGTTTGGGACTGGATGAAGCGTCGTCTCACGCGGTCTGCACGTCCAGCACGAACGCTGGTCCAACTGAGGCGCCAGGTGGAAATGGCATGGCAAGCCGTTCCACAGGACTACATCCAGCATCTCTACGATCGTCTCCATGGGAGAATAGCAGCCTGCATTGCTGCGAAAGGTGGATATACACTGTACTAGTGCCGACATTGTGCATGCTCTGTTGCCTGTGTCTATGTGCCTGTGGTTCTGTCAGTGTGATCATGTGATGTATCTGACCCCAGGAATGTGTCAATAAAGTTTCCCCTTCCTGGGACAATGAATTCACGGTGTTCTTATTTCAATTTCCAGGAGTGTATTTACTCCACCATAACTATTTGCGTGCCTTTCTCGGCGTTAGATGAATGTTAGGATTTATTGTAAAAAGTCATGTTTCTGCCCTGTAGTACAATAAAATTCTTATGATTTTGTTATTTAGAAAAGCTTTTCATTATATGCCAGGGCTTCACCTTTTATTTATTTCAGGAAATATTCTGTCTCTTACATTATAGCATAGTGATCTCCATCACTAAAATGCTACATGCTAAAAATGAGTGACGATAAAGACAAGAAGACAGACATATGTCTTTACATCTGATACATTTCGTCAGCTAGGTGTTTCACTGGTTTATCAAAGAATAAGACGTTAAAAAAATGGTTCAAATGGCTCTGAGCACAATGGGACTTAACTACTGTGGTCATCAGTCCCCTAGAACTTAGAACTACTTAAACCTAACTAACCTAAGGACATCACACACATCCATGCCCGAGGCAGGATTCCAGCCTGCGACCGTAGCAGTCGCGCGGTTCCGGACTGCGCGCCTAGAACCGCTAGACCACCGCGGCCGGCGTAAGACGTTACAGTTCAAAAATGGTTCAAATGGCTCTGAGCACTATGGGACTTAACATCTATGGTCATCAGTCCCCTAGAACTTAGAACTACTTAAACCTAACTAACCTAAGGACAGCACACAACACCCAGCCACCACGAGGCAGAGAAAATCCCTGACCCCGCCGGGAATCGAACCCGGGAACCCGGGCGTGGGAAGACGTTACAGTAATAGACTACTTCTACTACAGTGATGTACAGCACTCGAAATATAGTTGTACTGTGATAGAAGTTAAACTGTTAACTTTTAAAAAGTTGTTGTCGTGTCCAGTTTATATTCTAACAACTACAATCCTTCCGTAATTTTCATTAGACCTGTTAAAATAGTTTATTAGTGTACTGCATTGTGTCACAGTAAGTCAGTAAAACCATTAGCTGAAGTAGTTCACATGAAAACACATGTGTACACCATCTTATCTTTGGTGTCGCTCATATTCAGCTTATCACATATTAGAACTGAGGGAATCTACGCTGTAATGTATAAAATAAAGGAGTTCTTCGAGTAATTCAGATGGAAAGATCTTATATACAGAGTTGCTAGAAATAGTCTGAAAAACTGTAAAGATGCTGCAGCGTAGCTTGTGCTGACAAATTTTAAGAAAAATGTTCAATACGTTGCGCCATTTCTCATGTAATTAGCATTGAAGTTTGCCAATCAGGCCGTTGAGTGCAAATTCAAGTGGCAACCCAAGTTCGGTTAGCATCAGTTGTTCTCGTACCGCGACAATAGCGCACGAAACTACTCAAACTTTGGCTCTACTATGACAAGTCCTGTCTTCACATCGCTCCCTTTTTAGGTAATAGAAATGAGCGTTTGGCGTCATTGGTCGGGAGGACCCTTACGGGGCAGCTCCGGCCGCCTCAGTGCAGGTCTTATTACATTCGACGCCATATTGGGCGACCTGCGCGCCGGATGGGGATGAAATGATGATGAAGGCAACACCACACTCAGTCCCTCAGTGGAGAAAATCTTCGACCCAGCCGGGAATCGAACCCGGGCACGTAGAATGGCAATCCGTCACGCTAACCACTCATCTTTCGGGGCGGACTCTTTTTGGGTATTAGGAAGCCAAACAAAGGACACGTTTGGCGACACCGGCTCTGGTGGACCTCTTGAATTTGTGCGTGCAACGGCCTAATCGCCAACGGCCTTGCCGTAGAGGTAACACCGGTTCCTGTCAGATCTCCGAAGTTAACACCGAAGTTAAGCGATGTCAGACTGGGCTAGCACTTGAGTGGGTAACCACCCGATCTGCCGAGCGCTGTTGGCAAGCGGGGTGCACTCAGCCCTTGTGAGACAAACAGAGGAGTTACTTGATTGAGAAGTAGCGGCTCCGGTCTCGTAAGCTGACATACGGTCTGGAGAGCGGTGTGCTGACCACAAGCCCCTCCATCTCCGCATCCAATGACACCTGTGGGTGAGGATGACACGGCGGCCGGTCGGTACCGTTGGGTCTTTCAAGGCCTGTTCGGACGGAGTTTAGTTTCAATGGCCAAATTGGCCATTTGGCTCGGCAACTGCGACGTATAACGAACTTTTTCTCTTAATAATTGTCAACACCACCTACCATGCTGCACCCTCATCTGTTTCTGCCAACCTTGTGTAACTAGAAGCGTTTGTAATTGCGGGGGTCCTGCCAACTCGTCTCGTATAATGTGCCTAAGGGATGCTGCGTTCTCGGAATGCTATATAACAATTGAAGCAAATAACAGTAATAGTTTTTATTACAAATAAGAAGACTGACAACACTTAACTTTGAATTTACAACGGTGTCTCAAGCGATGGGCGACATGCAAACAAGTCAGATTCCTTTGCTATATACAACGTTCATGTAAGCAGTAGATATGGATCACACGTCAGTGCTGTCGTAGTGTTCTCCTAGTACTGTCCTAATACTGTGCGGCCGAGGCTGGCAGGGGCGGCGCACATATTCTCTTCACCTAGAGGGCGCTCCTGTCACGGTGCGGTTCTTGTCAGCAGGCTATTGGCTGACATAGTCTCACCACCTTCTTTGCTCTTGCAATCTTCGTCTTCGTGTCGGCGCTTGTCTATATGACGGAACACGAATCACAAAAGTCTGAACGTTCTGTTATATATTTTAATACAAAACTGTGAAATTTGTACTAGAAATCCTCGCAGCCCTCTGACGATAGACACAGACCAGAAAATAGTTACAGTGAAATGAATCATTTCTCCAGAAAAATCTGGTAATAGTCTTTTTTTTCTATGACATTTACGAACGCAGCAGGAGTTTTCTGAGACCATCATGGACAAAACATTACTTTGGTGACACACGAATACGACTACCGGCATGACTCTAATATTTTGCCTTGCAAAGTTACCTACTGCTTTCGCTGCTACAGACGTTCTCTCTGCATTCCGTGCTGAGTCTGGCTTTCTTGTGGCTGTACTGCTCACGAAATGCTGATACATATGAAGAGAAACGGCATTCCGGCCGCTGAGAATTATTTACCATCCAAGTTTAAGAAAAGCATTCGCTGAAAATATTTGATTTTTGTACCTCTTGCCACCAGATCTTCGCTCGATAGTGAACCAAATTTCTTTTCGTTATGTGTTATAGTTACTGTGGTGAATCAAATGAAGTAAAACATTGCATGAAATTTTAAAGACTTTGCAGAGGTAAAAACACATAGCGTAAACTTGCGTATAGTTGATTTTTGGCTCATATTTTGCTGTATGCGAGACGTAGATAAGATACCGAAATTTTATTTAAAATTGAGAGCAGAATGATATCTTCTTTCATTCTCGAATTACTGATTTTATATCCAACGGATGATTGCATGCTACGAAATATGGAAGTAACCCTTCCATAGCAGTGAGAGGTCGACGGCTCAGGAGACATACAGACAAGAATAGCCCTGAGAGGAAACTTCAAGCGGCCACGATTCCACGAACTCCGTGGTATAATAAGGCACAAAGACCAAAGAGGTTCACGTCAGTTATAGCACGGCTAAAATTTGATCATTAGAAGTTCAACAAGCCCCTCTATCGGCTAAGCGCCACCGCTCTGTGTTTGCGAAGCGGAATAAGAACGCAACCACATAGTTGTACAGTATCCTCTGAACATGCAATACCCCTGCTAGTAATCTTCGGTCCCTTGGTCATCGGTTCCCAGACAGTCTTCAAACCTTGTTGACATCCAATGATGTTACAACGCTTCAGCCACTGTACGAGTTAATCTGTAGTGCGACATAAATATATAAAATTAGAATTATATTAATACCTTCAGCTGCGAACGGGAGTTGATATACATCAACGGGGACAGGTGAAAATGTGTGCCCCGACCGGGACTCGAACCCGGGATCTCCTGCTTACATGGCAGATTCTCTGTCCATCCTTTCCTGTCTCAATTTGTTCTATATTGTTCCTTGAATTTGTTCGGGGCGGATGTCGGATGACACCCGTTTATGTTCCTCGTTGATCCATTCACACAGTTTTTTATTACAGAGGGTAACTAACTTTTGAACGAACACGCTAAGCTACCGTGCCGACATCCATCTGAGCCACCGAGGGCACAGAGGATAATGCGACTGCAGGGCTATCTCACTCACGCCTCCCGCGAGACCCACATTCTCACCTTGTGTGTCCACACGCTACATTCTTAGTGTCCCATCCCAGCACACTCATTACACGTGGAAGAGTGTCTGCCATGTAGGCAGGAGATCACAGGTTCGAGTCCCGGTAGGGGCACACATTTTCACCTGTCCCCGTTTACATATATCAACGCCGTTCGCAGCTGAAAGTATTAATATAATTCTAATTCTCCCCTCCCCCCCATGAACCACGGACCTTGGCGTTGGAGGGGAGGCTTGCGTTCCTCAACGATACAGATAGCCGTACCGTAGGTGCAACCACAACGGAGGGGTATGTGTTGAGAGGCCAGACAAACGTGTGGCTCCTGAAGAGGGGGAGCAGCCTTTTCAGTAGTTGCAGGGGCAACAGTCTGGATGATTTACTGATCTGACCTTGTAACACTAACCAAAATGGCCATGCTGTGCTGGTACTGCAAACGGCTGAAAGTAAGGGGAAACAACAGTCGTAATTTTTCCCGAGGGCATGCAGCTTTAGTGTATGATTAAATTCTGATGGCGTCCTCTTGGGTAAAATATTCCGGAGACAAAATAGTCCCCCATTCGGATCTCCAGGCGGGGACTACTCAAGAGGACGTTGTTATCAGGAGAAAGAAAACTGGCGTTCGCGGATCGGAGCGTGGAATGTCAGATCCCTTAATCGGGCAGGTAGGTTACAAATTTAAAAAGGGAAATGGATAGGTTAAATTTAGATATAGTGGGAATTAGTGAAGTTCGACGGCAGGAGGAACAAGACTTTTGGTCAGGTGAATACAGGGCTATAAATACAAAATCAAATAGGGGTAATGCATTATACTTGGACCGGACGTTCCCACGTTCGTGCCTACACAGGCCCGACATAGGCCAGACGTGTTAGACATAGCCCTCATAAAGGGCATCACATGTACACTCAACCTAACGGTTGAAAACGATCTGGACTCAGACCACATGCCTGTAATACTGCACATGGAAGAGACACTGCAGGTCATCGAACCACGCAGGATGCTTAACTACAAGCGTGCGAATTGGACACTATTCAAGGAAACGCTTGATAGTCGCATTCCTGACGCCCACGAAATTAACAACACACAGCAAATCGATGAGGCTGTGGAGGCTCTCACAACTGCCGTCCAAGACGCCATCCCATTTACAACACCAAGACAACACTCGACGGCCCTGCCCCAGGAAATCCTGGGCCTTATCTCAACGAGGAACCGCCTCAGGAGATACTGGCAGCGTACCAGGCGCCCGTTCTATAAACTGCACGTCAACAGACTCCAGGGCATAATACGGAATAAAATTCAAACATTCAGAAACGAACAATGGGGACAGAAACTCGCTGGGCTGGATACCACACGTCCTGGCGTGTGGCAGCTGGCCAGACACTTCACCAGGGAGAAACATTACATTCCCACGTTACAAGGACCAGACGGCCCAGCCTACTCAGCGACGGAGAAGGCAGAGCTTATGGCCACAACACTTGCAGCGTCTTTCATGCCGAATCTGGTTCCTTCAGACCCAGCATTCTCACTTGAAACGGACCAGGAGGTTACACGACTTGTAGCCCAGCCCTCGCGCAACGAAATAAGACGTACTAGCACAAATGAAGTCACATGGGCTATCAAGCACACCAACGCTAGAAAAGCCCCTGGGACTGATGGCATTCAAAACCGTGTCCTCCAGGAGTTCACGGATAAAGCCGTAGAATACCTCACACACTTAACGAATGCCATCCTGACACACCAACACTTCCCTGACTTTTGGAAGGCGGCCAAGGTCCTGATGTTCAGGAAGCCAGGGAAAGACCACTCCCTCCCACAAAATTACCGACCTATCAGTCTGCTGTGCTCGCTCAGCAAGATTGTTGAGAAGGTAATACTAAAACGTATCACTAGGCGTTGCATCGCCAACGACACCCCAAGAGTGGAGCAATTCGGCTTTAGGAATCACCACTCGACAACACAACAACTCCTCCGCGTAGTCGAACATATGACACACGGCTACAACATGAACAAAGCCACAGGGGCCGTGTTCCTAGACATCGAAAAGGCTTTCGATCGTCTCTGGCACAACGGACTCATACGCAAACTAAGCGATGCTGGTTTCCCGGACGGACTCGTACGTCTCATACACTCATATCTCACGAACAGATGTTTCAACACTAACGTGCAGGATAAACAATCAACACAACACGGTATCCAAGCTGGAGTACCCCAAGGAAGCATCCTAGGGCCCATCTTGTTTAACCTGTACATTAATGACTTCCCAGCGACACGAAACACGACGTTAGCCGTCTACGCGGATGACACAGCCATCCTCGCGCAAGACTGGAAACCGTCGAACATCAACTCACGAATACAGACAGCACTCAGAACAGCTGAGCCTTGGCTGGAGCAATGGCGTATTAAAGTAAACGTCGACAAGTGCGAAGCAGTTCTGTTCACACGCATACCGAAACTACTGCGCAAACACCAACACTGTAGACCGATAACACTACATACACGCCCAATACGTTTCCGAGAGAAAGTCAGATACCTTGGTGTCTGGCTGGACCGGAAACTTACATGGGGGGACCACATCGAATACGTTGCCAACCGAGCGCACGCGAGGCTCAAACAGCTCTACCCAATGTTCAACAGGGAAAGCACACTGAATAGGAGGGCGTCGAGGTCCTTATACATGACGCTGATTAGACCTCTGATGACGTACGCAACTCCCGTCTGGGGATATGCAGCTCCCACAAGACTGCGCCGCCTGCAGATCATACAGAACAAGGTGCTACGAATCATCAGCAATGCTCCACGCTACACACGCACCGTGGATCTTCACCTTGAATACCGCCTTGATACCCTCAAGGAAGTATTCAAGAAACACGCCACACGACTATACAGGAACTCGAGACGCTCGAACAATCCTTTCATCCTCACTCTGGGAAACTACGATCACAACCACAGGTGGAAACACAAGCGGCCAAAGACACTGCTAGATAGGGCATAACCACCTATGGTAAACTAACATACGCAAATAGCGACAAACGCCGGTAAGCCCCTGCATATCAGCAACACTGACTGGTAACTACCAGCTGCTATTAGAGCCGACCAACAGGCCACAGCAGGGACACCGACGAGCTCGCCCACAGACGCACGAACAATCTGCCAACACTCCCTCACACTGTGCCTCCGGTATATGACCTATCGGACACAAGACCGATAACAAACCTAACTGTTGCAGGTTGCAGGACGCTGAACGAGGACTCTGTACCAGCACCCAGCGCCAGCCGCCGAGCAGCACAAACGCACAACGTCAAGGTATCGACATGCATGATACCCACTACTAACAAAGCCTATCCTTGCACAACCTATCGCAGGCAGCAAGACAACCGCTACTGCTCTTGCCGCCCGACCTAACTTTCGCAGAGGTTTTTTTCCCTTGGCTCTTGCTTTGGCACTTTTCTTCCTCTGCCCTTCAAACCGCTACCCTTCGTCAGATTTCGACCAATCTATCTCCAGATGAGCGCGTATTAATGGTTAATCCTAGCCAGACGTACGCAAACATCGCAGTACCCACATCCTGCGACACCTCAATTTAGTGAATACTAACCCCTATGCAGAGATGGCAGTAGACCTTTTGTGTTGGCCATCATGCCGGTGTGGGCGTGGAGGGGCTCCACCTCTATATAAAAAAAGGGTAATGCAGGAGTAGGTTCAATAATGAATAAAAAAATAGGAGTATGGGTAAGCTACTAAAAACAGCATAGTGAACGCATTATTGTGGCCAAGACAGACACGAAGCCCACGCCTACTATAGTAGTACAAGTATATATGCCAACTAGCTCTGCTGATGACGAAGTAATTGGTGAAATGTATGATGAGATAAAAAAAAAATTACTCAGCTAGTGAAGGGAGACGAAAATTTAATAGTCATGGGTGACTGGAATTCAAGAGTAGGAAAATGGAGAGAAGGAAACGTAGTAGGTGAATATGGATTGGGGCTTAGAAATGAAAAAGGAAGCCGCCTAGTAGAATTTTGCGCAGAGTATAACTTAATCATACCTAACACTTAGTTTAAGAATCATGAAAGAAGGTTGTATACATGGAAGAACCCTGGAGATACTAAAAGGTATCAGCAGATTATATAATGGTAAAACAGAGATTTAGGAACCAGGTTTTAAATTGTAAGACATTTCCAGGGGCAGATGTGGACTCTGACCACAATCTATTGGTTATGAACTGTAGATTAAAACTGAAGAAAGTGCAAAAATGTGGGAATTTTTAGGAGATGGGACTTGGATAAACTGAAAGAACCAGAGGTTGTAGAGAGATTCAGGGAGAGCATGAGGAAACAATTGACGGGAATGGGGGAAAGAAATACAGTAGAAGAAGAATGGGTAGCTTTGAGGGATGAAATAGTGAAGGCAGCAGAGGATCAAATGGGTAAAAAGACGAGGGCTAGTAGAAACCCTTGGGTAACAGAAGAAATATTGAATTTAATTGAAGAAAGGAGAAAATATAAAAATGCAGTAAATGAAGCAGGCAAAAAGGAATACAAACGTCTCAAAAATGAGATCGACAGTAAGTGCAAAATGGCTAAGCAGGGATGGCTAGAGGACAAATGTAAGGATGTAGATACTTATCTCACTAGGGGTAAGATAGATACCGCGTACAAGAAAATTAAAGAGACCTTTGGAGAAAGGAGAACCACTTGCATGAATATCAAGAGCTCAGATGGAAACCCAGTTCTAAACAAATAAGGGAAAGCAGAAAGGTGGAAGGAGTATATAGAGGGTCTATAAAAGGGCTGTGTACTTGACGACAACATTATGGAAATGGAAGAGGATGTAAATGAAGATGAAATGGGAGATATGAGACTGCATGAAGAGTTTGACAGAGCACTGAAAGACCTGAGTCGAAACAATGCCCCCGGAGTAGACAACTTTCCATTAGAATTACTGTCAGCCTTGGGAGAGCCAGTCCAGACAAAACTGTACCATCTGGTGACAGGCGAAATACCCCCAGACTTCAAGAAGAATATAATAATTCCAGTCCCAAAGAAAGCAGGTGTTAACAGATGTGAAAATTACCGAACTATCAGTTTAATAAGTCACAGCTGCAAAATACTAACGCGAATTCTTTACAGACGAATGGAAAAACTGATAGAAGCCGACCTCGGGGAAGGTCAGTTTGGATTCCGAAGAAATGTTGGAACACGTGAGGCAATACTGACCCTATGACTTATTTTAGAAGAAAGAATAAGGAAAGGCAAACCTACGTTTCTAACATTTGTAGACTTAGAGAAAGCTTTTGACAATGTTGATTGGAATACTCTCTTTCAAATTCTGAAGGTGGCAGGGGTAAAATACAGGGAGCGAAAGGCTATTTACAATTTGTACAGAAAGCAGATGGCAGTTATAAGAGTTGAGGAAAATGAAAGGGAAGCAGTGATTGGGAATGGAGTGAGACAGGGTTGTTGCCTATCCCCGATGTTATTCAATCTGTATATTGAGCAAGCAATAAAGGAAACAAAAGAAAAGTTCGGTGTAGGTATTAAAATCCATGGAGAAGAAATAAAAACTTTGAGGTTCGCCGATGACATTGTAATTCTGTCAGAGACAGAAAAGGACTTGGAAGAGCAGTTGCACGGAATGGACAGTGTCTTGAAAGGTGGGTGTAAGATGAACATCAACAAAAGCAAAACGAGGATAATGGAATGTAGTCGAATTAAGTCGGGTGATGCTGAGGGAATTAGATTAGGAAATGAGACACTTAAAGTAGTAAAGGAGTTTTGCTATTTGGGGAGCAAAATACCTGATGATGGTCGAAGTAGAGAGGATATAAAATGTAGACTGGCAATGGCAAGAAAAGCGTTTCCGAAGAAGAGCCATTTGTTAACATCGAGTATAGATTTAAATGTCAGGAAGCCGTTTCTGAAAGTATTTGTGTGGAGTGTAGCCATGTATGGAAGTGAAACGTGGACGATAAATAGTTTAGACAAGAAGAGAATAGAAGCTTTCGAAATGTGGTGCTACAGAAGAATGCTGAAGATTGGATGGGTAGATCACATAACTAATGAGGAGGTATTGAACAGAATTGGGGAGAAGAGGAGCTTGTTGCACAACTTTACTAGAAGAAGGGATCGGTTGGTAGGACATGTTCTGAGACATCGAGGGATCACCAATTCATTATTGGAGGGCAGCGTGGAGGGTAAAAATCGTAGAGGGAGACCAAGAGATTAATACACTAAGCAGGTTCAGAAGGATGTAGGCTGCAGTAGGTACTGGGAGATGAAGAAGCTTGCACAGGATAGAGTAGCATGGAGAGCTGCATCAAACCAGTCTCAGGACTGAAGACCACAACTACAACAACAACAACGGCTGCAGGTCTGTTCTTTCCGACATGTCCGAAAGAACAGACACCATATCCATATAAGTATAAAGATATAACTCCCTGCGCTGCTAAAGTAATGCTCCTGGTACTTAGAATGCCAGCGGAAGACCAGAGCTCAATTCAATGGCTATATCCCTAAGTGCTGCTCTCTAGAAATTTCTACCTGCTACTCTATAGAATACCCAGTGCTCAACTTCTAAATGTTTGTCACTGTGTACCTACTACGTTTACGAGTCTGATTACTGTGGTAACTATACGTGTGTCTATAATACACTGCAATGGTGCTTGTAAAATGTTCTCCTGTTCTGTCTAGATGGTAGTTACAGACCTGCACAAATATTCAGTTCTCCGTTTGCAGCTTTTGAAACAATTCTCACAGGACGTACGAAGAACGTTGTCTTGTTAATTTACAAATATACTCACTAATGTAAACTGAATTAGGTATTCCCAAAATATATACTAACGGCGATTTATCGCTTCTTGCTGCGTTAATAGCAGAGTTTTTATGGTAAAATACCAGTGTATTCTAGGTTCCATGTGTGTATTGTTTTCTGGTTTTCGTATACTCTGTAAATATTGTTTTATGTCGAATCATTTATTTGTTAATCATATCTTGCGGTTCTAGGCGCTGCAGTCCGGAACCGCGGGACTGCTACGGTCGCAGGTTCGAATCCTGCCTCGGGCATGGATGTGTGTGACGTCCATAGGTTATTTGTTCTAGGGGACTGATGACCTAAGATGTTAAGTCCCATAGTGCTCAGAGCCATTTGAACCATTTTGTTAATCATATGTTACAATGTACGAGGGTACAACTTAGATGATGTCCACACCATGATTTTTGTCATCTCGTGTGATTAGCTGGCTGCAATGACAAGTTCTGAATGCCAATAAATTAAAAGAAAAGGTGGCAGCTATGGAACAGTAGAGCAGTACGTGTATGTACATCGACAGCGGTGGGAGGGGTACTTACCTCGTCGTTCAGAAATCAGCATTGAGGTACCTTCATTGACATCATGAAGTTTCGCAGTTAATATCACTGACACAGGCACTGTCGAGCGACCACACGCTGCTCCACTGCGCCAGTCTACCGCGAACAAGACGAACGTAAAGGTATTACTCAAATGAAGCAAAAGCCTGGAAGCTTCGCGCATTCCAAACCGGATGTATGAAATATTACCCAGCTGCGAGAAAGAAGGCTGCTCCAATTACGTGCCGGGGCGGGCGTTAATTACGGAGTTAAATGACTCCTGGCGCAGGGATCCGCAAATCGGAAGCGGGAAGACGCGGAGGTGGCACGGCCGACTAATGGGGGGCAGGCACTTGCTAGGCGTACCCGCGGTGCGACTAATTGCCGAAGGCGGCCCGCGATCTGCCGAGGTAATAACGCCCGCATTAATCTCCGGCCATAATTAGTAACAGCGCAGCAATTAATAGCGGCCGCTGGCTGCTGGCTGGCGCTGCACGCTGTCTGCTGCTGGCTTATCGGGCCAACTCGTCCCTGCGGCCTGACCCCCGTGACCGGGTCCCCTTGCGGGGGCGGCGGTCAGCGCGAATACTGCCTGCGGCGTCACATTTCCCCACGTGGCGTCCGGGCCACGGTAGCTCGTGTCCTCACCAGGTGCGTGAACGCCCTGCTGCCTCAAGAAGTGAAGCTGTAGGGAGCCTAAATAAGCGTCATAGATATTAGCTCTTACGTCACCAAGTTAAATCCAGGGAGCGACAGAAATATCTGACCGTTTTCAAATAAAGGAACTACTGTTTTTTTATTGAAAACTCACATTTTGAGCCTGTGGCTGTGTACAAAATACAGAAAGGTCCAAAAAAATGTATCCACTGTTTAAAAGTCCATATCTGGCAAATTAATTGACGGAGTTGTCTCATCTTTGGTAGTGTAATAATTTGTAGTTCCAGCAATCGCCACACAAGCGGTGTATTGCGCTGTTTTGCTTTGTCAGACGACAGTCGCCAGATAGTCAGTGTTTTGTTCTTAGTTGCCACCTAGTAACTCGAGTAAACATGGCTGGCGCAAGGCTTACATTCGACGAAAGGAAGTCAGTTTTGAAGTGGTATTTTAAGTACGAAAACATTAATGAAGTTCAACGGCAATGGTGAAATGAGTATCAAACAGAGCCACCGACACGTTTAACTATTCGTCGCATTCGAGACAAATTTGAAGCCGAAGGCTGTGTTAAAGATGTTCGCAAACAACGACCTGGACGACCTGAACAGGAACAAGTTCAGCTAACTCCCGTCGTATGTTACAACAAAAAAATGGTTCAAATGGCTCTGAGCACTATGGGACTCAACTGCTGAGGTCATTAGTCCCCTAGAACTTAGAACTAGTTAAACCTAACTAACCTAAGGACATCACAAACATCCATGCCCGAGGCAGGATTCGAACCTGCGACCGTAGCGGTCTTACGGTTCCAGACTGCAGCGCCTTTAACCGCACGGCCACTTCGGCCGGCTGTATGCTACAACAATTCACTCGCCCACCACAGAAGTCTGTGAGACAGTGTGCCCGTGAAACTGGAGTGAGTCGCTCAAGTGTTCGGCGAATTTTGAAGACTGCAAAGTGGAAGTGCTACATCCCACGATTGCTACACGAAATGAACGAGGACGACCCAGATCGTAGAATGGAGTACTGCATGTGGTTTACTAACATGGTGCGCAACGATGAAGAGTTTGCAGAGATGATTGTGTGGTCTGATGAGGCACAGTTCAAAGTCAGTGGTACAGTAAATCGCCAGAATTGCGTCTACTGGGCTGTCGAAAATCCGAACGTCCATGTAGACAAAGCCGTGAATTTGCCAGGAGTAAATGTGTAGTGTGGGTTGTCTTACCTGGGCTTCATTGGGCTATTCTTCTCAGACGGCATAGTTACCGTTAAGGTGTACTGTCAGAAGTTTCAGACATCCATTTTATGTGCCATCCGAGACTTGTATGGAGACGGAAGAGTTTACTTTCAACAAGATTGTGCCCCAGTCCACTACCAAAATCGTGTTACGGCGTATCTCGACGAAAATCTACCAGGAAGATCGATATGCCGTAGAGGTGCTGTGGAGAATTCACCGCGTTCCCAAGACCTAACTCCTCTAGACTTTTACCTGTGGGGAACACTAAAGGACGTCGTTTATCGACAAAAGCCACGCACATCGGATGAACTTCGAGAGTCCATCGTACATTCATGTGCAAATATCCAACTGAACACGTTGCAGTCAGTAGTTCGTGCTGCAGTTCGGTGGCATCGTTTGTGTGTGGATGTTAATGGTGACCATTTCGAACACCTGCAGTGATGTCTTTAAGTTGTACTTCAAGCTAAACTTTCGCCAAAAATGAGACAACTCCGCCAATTAGTTTGCAAGTTATGGGCTTTTAAACAGTGGATACATTTTTTTGGACCCCTCTGTGTACGTTGACTGTTACACAGAAGATAACAGTAACCAGCCACATTTTACAATGCTATTCATTTATTTAAACCTTGCCATTACCGGTTTCGAACCGATAGCTTCACCTTCAGACGGTTAGTTCACATTAAGACACATCAGCTGGGAAAACAAAAGGCGAAAGCTATTGTGAAGTGTATCTTAACTGGAACTAGCCGTCTGAAGATGAACCTGTCAGTTCGAAACCGGTAACGGCGCTATTTAAATAAGTAGCATTTTAAAATGTGGCTGATGGCTGTTATGTTCTGTGTAAGAGCCATAACGCGAAAAAACTACAATGTTTATAAAATTTTTTACATATTTATGATTTATTATGAATTGCAAAAGGTGGCAATTAATATAAAGCACCGCGAAAAGCTTAAATGTAACGTTTTACAGACATAGAGAACATAACGGCCACATAATTTAATGATAACGTCATTTCAGTGGTGACCATTCCTCAACCGACATTCCTCAAGTCTTGCAGCAAAACCGTCAAACAGTGCATCCAACATATGATTTGATATAGACTAAATACTTGTTTCATGGCTTGTCTCGAGTCTTCTGTTGTACTGGTGTAAGTAGGCTTTTTAGGTTTTTTTATTGGTAACGCCACCTCTGTATGAAAATCACTGGCTGTGCTATGTGCAGTCTGTGTCTAGTTTGCATTGTTGTCTGCCATTGTAGTGTTGGGCAGCGGCAGCTGGATGTGAACAGCGCGTAGCGTTGCGCAGTTGGAGGTGAGCCGCCAGCAGTGGTGGATGTGGGGAGAGAGATGGCGGAGTTTTGAAATTTGTCATGAACTGCTATATATATTATGACTACTGAGGTAAACACATTGGTTGTTCTCTATCAAAATCTTTTATTTGCTAACTATGCCTATCAG
Source organism: Schistocerca serialis cubense (assembly GCF_023864345.2). NCBI lineage: Eukaryota > Metazoa > Arthropoda > Insecta > Orthoptera > Acrididae > Schistocerca > Schistocerca serialis. Next base: position 222,566,219 of record NC_064645.1, read on the forward strand.
TAGTTAGTGCCTTCCATAGTTTGAATCTTTTATTTAGCTGGCAGTAGTGGCGCTCGCTGTATTGCAGTAGCTTGAGTAGCGAAGTTTTTTGTGAGGTACGTGATTTGTGAAACTTATAGGTTAATGTTAGTCAGGGCCATTCTTTTGTAGGGATTTTTGAAAGTCAGATTGCGTTGCGGTAAAAAAATATTGTGTATCAGTTTAAGGACAGTCGTGTATAATTGTTCTAACGGGACGTTTCACTGGGTTTGTTTGTGTGTACTCTCGATTTGAGGTAACCCTAAAGGAAAAAGTCAGACACTGTGGTCGGGGGAACGAGCGGATTGCTGCGAGAGATGCCGCGGCCACAAAACTTCCTCCTCAAGTAACCCATTACATCATTTGCTGTGTGAGCATTTGATCAATCTTGTTGGAGCAAAATCTTTTCCATACCAAGAAGTTTTCTTTTCAGTTTGGGAATTCAAAAAATGTCCAACCTTCTCAAGTAACGTTCTCGGTTTACCCTTACTTTTCACCCTCCCCCCTCACAAACGTGCAGCCCGATAACACATTTCTTAGTAGCCCGTACCACACTGTAGCTTCATGTAATCTTGCGGGTTTGTGTCCAACCAATAGCGAAAACTGTTTATCAATGGATCCATCAAGATGGAACTGAGCCTCATTACAAGAATTTGTTCGTCATCCATCACATTGATCGTCTGTTCCGAAAACCTCTGACCGTAGTCTTGAAGCTTAAGCTTTTGGACAACTGCAATTTTATACGGATCAAATTGTAGCTGCTCGTGGAGTATTCTTTTTACTGAGCACTCGCACATTCGAAGAGCAGAAGCTTGTATACACACGGGTCGATATGGGCCAGTCAGCACGGCTGGTGTCACATGTTGGTGTTCTGACTGGCCTTGGACGGCCTTTAGGCTTTTGTTTTAGCGCTAAACCAGTTGATATGACTAACAACTTAATCTTGTTATAGGATAGAATTTGTCCTCTACTATGCATATGAAAGGTCTGCGGAACTGACGTTGTGTGACAATAATAGAACTACCACTTTTAAAATAAGTCTCGAAGACAACCGCGCGATGCTCATAGGAACACTGCTATATGGCCAGTGAACTTGCCTTCTGTAATCTCGACAACGCTGCGCTCCCCACCAAACCCCTCCACGCGAGAGCTATATCGTGAATGAACGAAAACTTTCAGATACTTCTGCCGCTCCTTGCACTAGGGAGGGTCGGAAAGTAACGCACGAAAATTTTTGTCTCCCCTGGTGTTGCAGCTGGAATGTTGAAATTTCTCGACGACGTAGCTTATGGTTTCTATTACAAAGAGCATTATATTTTCATACACGGCTCTAGCGAGAGAAGCCTGAACTACGAAGGGAACATGGCAAGCATTTTACTGTCGTCAACTTGTGAAGAGCAGCGAAGCGTAGTTCGATATTTGTGGTCCAAATGGCATAAACAGAGTGAAATTCTTAGGGGCATGCGTGATGTGTACAGGGATGAGTGTATGGGACTTAGCAACGTTTCTAGGTGGTGTGGACTCTTCCAAGAGATCCGTGTGAATCTTAGAGATTCACCACGCTCCGGGTGGCCGGTAACAGCCACAGCCCCGCATATTGTCGATGTCACTGCGACAGCAATTTTGAACGACAGGCAGGTGCAACTGCTAACCTTTTCGCATGCCGTTCAGTATTTCCTATGGTGCGGTGAAAGGTATTGTTCATGACACGTTGAAATTTTGTAACGTTAGAGCTCGCAGGGCGCCTAAGAGCTTGCCAGATAACAACAACGACAAGCGAATGTTAACAAGCTTGGATCATTTAACATGTTACGCCGCAGAAGAGCATTACTTTCTGAAACGAATCGTCACTGGTAATCAGTCGTGGGCGTACCAGTGCAAGCCCGAAGCGAAGCAGGTCTTTGTGGAGTGGAAACATGGTGGTTCCCAGCTCGAAAAACTTCAAAGTGACTCACTCCTATAGGAAACTGCTTGTGGCACTGTGTTCTGGGGCACGCGTGATGTGTTACCACTGACCACTAAGGCAGGCACGGTAGCTCAGCGTGTTCGGTCAGAGAGCTGGTTGGCCTCTGTAACAAAAAAAAACTGAGTGGAAGGATCAACAACGAACTTGAACGGATGTCATGTGACGTCCGCAAAGACCAAACACAGCGATCAAAAAAAAAAAAAAAAAAAAAGAAAAGAAAACTAAGACTGCTGCAGCCTATGTTTAAACTTTGGTAAAGCTGCGTAGTGCCCTTCGTGACCAGCACAACAACATTAACGCTGACGGTGTCGAACTTCATGTCAATGCTTGCCCTTGCCCCCATGTAACTGCTCCTGTCCTTGGTTGGGAAAAGCGCCAAATTTGGATGAGAGGTACTCTGGCATCCATCATACAATCAGGACCCTGGACCGTCGGGCTCTCTTCTGTTTGGCCCCGTAAAGAAACTTCTGGCCGACAAACACATTGCGAGGGATGCTGAAGCGATATCAGCAGTCCGGAGATGGCTGTACTCCAACCAAACGGACTTCTACGAGCAGATCACATTTAAGATGGAGAAACGTGTTGAGAACGTTGATGATTACTATGTAGATAAGTACTTAAAAGGTGAGGGTTCGTTGCTGTTTTGTTACCTATTAACCTTTTTGGCAATAAAGTTTTTGTGCGTTACTTTCCGTTCTTCTCTCGTATCTGTAAACAGAGGCGCCAAACAATTTATTAAAAATATTTATACTCAAAATACAGACACCTAGCTATTTTTTTCCATTTCAAATATAAATACAAAGTGTTTGAAATACAAGTATTCAAATACAAGTATTCAAATACAAAATGCAAAAGATGTATATTCAAAATACCTATATTTTATTTGGATATGGTCTTCGAGTAGGCTTTGAATATATTGAAATGTAGAGCTAAATAAGACACATGTATTTTTTTATACATGCCCAAAAAGCAATCATAGGGGTGAAACATCCTCTTGAAAATAACTCACTTTAATATTTCTGAAGGAATACCGTTGAAACTGTGTCATAAAAACCTTCAGATAAAAGTTCTATGGTTTCTAATGTACTTCACAATGGTGCACTCACATTTGGCGGAAAAGTAATTTTTTTCGAAATCCCTTCTGGTTCACCGTATTTTTGACCCAAACAGTTCTGCACTTCCTCATTCTTGCGCATATTTACAATAATATTACAACAATAGTGTACAAACAATTTGAAATACAATACAAGTAAATTTGTAAGAATTACTACATTTTAAAAAATAACACAGACTGTAAAAAGAAGACGCAAATACAAGGTAAATTATACTTCATAAAATGGAAAGAAAATAATACATTAATAATAATATATGTAGAACTTACTAGCACTGAAGTGGATGCTTGTGGGGCACACTTACAGCAATATAGATATATTTCTAGCTTGTTTTTGACAAATGTATTTACGGAATAGCACTTCATCGTAGACGATTTAATTTAGTATTAATAATGTTATACGTATTAATACTAGTGAAATGTCGAAACGAGGCCAATGTAGAAGAAAATGAATTTTCGACGAATATGGGTCCACCTTTGTAAAGTACATTAGAAAAAGTAGTGATTTCATTTCAAATTCTTTATATGTATTACTGTTCCGATAGTATTCATTTAAAAACATTAAACTCAGTTTCCTCCAAGGTGGTGTTTCACCCCCCTTAATGGTTGTATGGGCACATGTACAGGAATATGTGTCCTTTATCTTGCTCTGCACTAGCAACATATTGAAAGCCAATGAAATCGAAATGTGTTCTTTGGACAGATTTAATTGTTAGTGAATATTTTACTCGCCATTGATTTCACTGATTTTAACACCCATAATTGTTCAACTATCTCATCTTTCATGTTCCGCTCATTATTATTCCACCAAAAGAAAATAGTCGTTGAACAGGAGCAGAACTTGGTAAAGAAGTATTTTGTTTAAAGAAAATATTTGTAATGGTCTCTGTGTGATAACTAGAAACCAGTACCGCGTGCTGAAAAGATGATCAGACGCGCTAACGTCAACTCAGAAAGGCGTACAGCTGCTCTTTTTCGGTTGTGCATGGTCTGATGTGACGTCATCCCTCCCAGCACTACGAATGTTACGTTGCACGCAGCCGCAGTTCAGTATTTTTCTTCGAAATTTTGTGTAGCATATTGTGCATACATACAGCATGAGGACTTTTTGAAGAGTCATTATCGTAACGTTTTTGTTGCTGAGTAGTCTAAAGCACAGACCTGCAGTTTACCGACTCGGGTTAGATTCTCACTGATACCAAAGTTTCTTTTTTATTTTCTATTTTTTATTCCTGTCAGTGTTGAGCAATTAATTATAAAATTTGAAAATATTTAATCATTTCAGTTTATATGCGTGAAATTAAAATATTCAATTTAGTTACTACTAGTAACCTTGTAAAAGAAAAGGCCATTGGCCAAATGTTGATAAAAAAGTGAGTACACGAGAAAATCTATTTTGAAAATGTTATCTGTAGATGATCTGTTAAAGATGCTGTTTCCAGTAGATCTTTGGAGCATAAAATTATATTTAAAGAGTTAGGTATATGTACTTCACATTCAAATATTGCAACAGAGGGGCGTCGGACGAGCATCATCGAGTTTTGCCTACCTAATAGTAAAAATTTTGAAATACTTGCAAAATATTTTGTTTGGGTTCTTAACTGTGCAGGACAGAGTCATAAACTCGAATACTCAAATTTCTTGACAATCTAGGTCAAGAGTCCCCCCCCCCCCCCCCCCAACTTTAGAAGAAACTGCTTATTAAAAACTTAAAATGTTAATAGCCGAACCTTTGAAACCAGCTCTATCAAAATAAAAAAGAGCTAAACTTAATATTTTAGAAAACCTTAAAAACAGAAACTCCCAGGAGAGTGGAAGGTGGCCTTGATATATCCACTATCCGAAGAAAGGCAATAAACAAGAAGTTAACAACTGTAGATGAATTTCTTTGCAGCCAGTTGCGTGTAACTTATTTTACAAGATTATATTAAACAGAGAAGAAGCAACATAGGTGAGTAATTTAGGTGAATATCAAGGTCGTTTTAGGAAAGTCAGATCATGTTCTGAAGAAATATCTAATGTGAGGTCCATATCTTCTAACAGATTATTGAATCCAAAAGGTGTTTGTTGATTTCCAAACTGCCACTGATCCCGTTGACAGAAACTGTAGATAAAATAAAATCGTGTCAGTAGAAGCAGAATGATGCCATTTAAAGTTCCTAGGATATTTTGCCTGAGTTGCACGTAGGACTAGGTAAAATACTCTCTAAAGATTTAAATGTAGAATATTGGAGATGATTGAGGAGCCGTCGTCAGAGCGACACTGTTGCCGAGTGGTATGACTAAGACGGGCATTTCGTCGTGTAGGGCTCAGTTCCCACTGTTACCAACATTTGTTTTCCCATGTTGAACAATCAGCTACGAAATTTAAATATATTTTAGCGTTTGAGAGCATACACATAAAATTACTGTATTCAGTTTAGTTACTCGTACTTCCCTTTTAAATCAAAAGGCTATAAGCCTCCACATCGTAGCACACAGGTAAAATTTTGCACTAGCGGCCACTGTTGATACCTAACGGAAAGCTATTGTAGCAGACAAGTTTCACAATGAAGAAGACTGACAAGGTTTTCTCTGCGTAGTAAAGCTTTATCTACCATCGTTGTAGCTTTCCTCTCGTCATATCCTAGGTGTTTCCCTTCTGTGTTTCATCTACTAAGCGTAACCTATTACGTCTGTCTCTTTCCCTGATTTGTTTTCTTCGCCATTTTTGTTTCCTACTGTACAGCTGCCATACTTCTGTCAGAAGTCGTTGCTCATATTCGACAGGAATGTAAGGGGAAAATAGCTTAAAAGGACTTACCCTTTTAATAGCTCGTAAAACTACTAAATCAGAAAGCTTTTGACAGTGCTAACTGTAATACACTCCTTCACGTTCGGGATATACCAGGGATAAAACCCAGACGGCGTAAGTTAATCTACAAACTGTACATAAACCGCACTTTTAAGAGTAGAAAGATATGAAAGAGAAGCAGTAGTTGTGAAGACAGTGAGACAGGATTGTAGTCTATCCCAGATATTACCTAGCTCAATATTTATAACGAGCAGGCTGTGAAAGACACCAAGATAATATAAGGTTTACTGCTGACGTAATTCTGTCACGGACGGCCAACGACATGGAAGAGCAGTTGAACGGAATGGACGGTCTTGAGGCTGTGATCTGTACTGGGCAATTAAAAAAGGACATACTAAGGTAGTTAGGTTAGCAATTGAGACAAGAAACGTAATAGATTTGTTTTACTGTTAGGGCAGGGAAAAAAACCTTATGAGGGACGAAGTAGAGAGGATACAAACTGCAGACTGGCAATAACATAAAAATTGTTTCTGAAGAGGATAAATATTTTAATCCCTGAAATCCGGTGATAAATCATTTCTTCTTTAACAATTCGGGGAACAAGCACTGGGAACCCTATTTCCGCAAGATCTATCTTAAACTTTTTCCTCGAGACGAGATAAGAACTTTTTGCTTTAGACAGGAATAATAACTAAAACATAGAATGTTATGCAGTTTGTTCACAGTGTCGAAAGCATAGAAACTAGAACACCTGACAATTACAATAAAATTTTAAACATGATTTTTTCCATTTGCAGCTGTAAATTAATTTTTTTATGATAAATGTCAGCACAACTTGCGCAACAACCCCCGGATACTCCTCGTCCTCAATGACAATCATAAGTGTCACCAACCACGTCTTGGTGAAAATAGATTTATTGAATGTCGAAGTAGGCATGTTAAAAAGATTGTTCCAATAATTACATGAAGTCCATAAGGCAGGAGAACCTGTCTATATCATATACAGTCTTTTTGAAAAATAATTACCGGTTCGTTGTAAAGGGACTGTCACTGAAACTAGAAGCAGAATACAGGAAATTCTGTACCACATACGGATTGACAACACCGTTGCAATTAATGCAAAACCGATAAAGGATACAATGAATTCTAAATTGTTCGAGTGGTTGGTTGTTTTGGGGAAGGAGACCAGACAGCGAGGTCATCGGTCTCATCGGATTAGGGAAGGACGGGGAAGGAAGTCGGCCGTGCCCTTTGAAAGGAACCATCCCGGCATTTGCCTGGAGCGATTTAGGGAAATCACGGAAAAACTAAATTAGGATGGCCGGACGCGGGATTGAACCGTCGTCCTCCCGGATGCGAGTCCAGTGTCTAACCACTGCGCCACCTCGCGCGGTATTGTTCGAGTGCTTTAAGATCCTGAACCCGAAGTTCAAGCTGCATATACTCTTAAACGTCTAACCTCCACCGCTTTTCCGTAACGAATAATTTCAGATTTTGGAAATAAAAAGTAAAGTAAGTTAAACTTACTTTTCCTATTTTCTTTCACTGATATCTTGATGTCATCACATTCTGGGGCACTCACTATAAGGAAGAAAGTGATTGTTGTAGAGTGGCGTGTAACAGGAAAACTATATGATATTCTTGTGGAGAAATATATACACAGTTCAGAACACTGACAAGTGAATCACAAAACATTCTTTTCCACTATGAACAATAGGCAATCCCATTTCGAAAACAGGAACACTGAGGAACACAATGCTAGAAAGACAAATTAGGTATACGGTCCTTTAGTCAGCCCAAATGTGGCAAAAACTGACGAGGTGTTCAGTTACACAAATTAATGATCACTTAATGATACAAGTAATTTAATAGAGAACGAAGTTAGTTTCAGACACAAGAAGAAGTCATACCTACTTGACGACTCCATCTTCTCCGTAGAACAATTTCTGAGCACCTCATAGTACATCACGTAAGTGCTGTGTATGTCATTAAATTTTCGCTAGGAAAGTATACTATAACAGTAAATATGTTGTGCCTCACATGGCCGTGAGCGATCACTGATATGATGTTAGTTTTGCTACCCTAATTGCGTACCTTCAGCTCAAAAAGTTATTGGGATTCAATTGGTCGGATGAATAGGGTACTGAAATGGAATGCTGCTCTTTTAGACATTATTTCATAGGTTCAACAAGTGCGTTCCCAGAGTTAGCAAACGGATCAAATTAAAAAAAAGTGAAAGAAGGTAACATGAAACAAAATACAAGGTGACAAATGATGTTAATGGCTGGAAAAGTTATTAAAGTGGAGGAGGGTCAAGCTAAAACGATGGCTCCATCACGTTAATAGTAACAAAGCCTTCCGGCTATAGGCTATGTGTGAATGTCAATACAACATAGATTGGTTGTAATACAGGGCTACAGATCAGATGAACTCCCTGCAGTGAAGACTAAGTCCTCAGACAAAGATTGCTAATAGTCCGGCAGGCCGATATGCTCACCACTTAGTTGTCAAATAAGTGGTGTGGAGACTGGCCATAGATGCGCAGTTGCAAAGACCATGGCTGGCGTACCCTTGTGCTGAGATCTGCAACTAGCCACGGCTAGTGTGCTAAATAAACCAAGAATGTCCTCAGTGGCGGCTCTCCGCCTATTTTTCGAATTTCCCAGACCATCCTCTACGGTGGAAGTCCACCGTATCCCTCAAAAAAACTCTCCTCTCCTACCTCCTCGATACCAAATCCACGGGTAGCCGTCAAAAATTTTCCCCTGCAATGGAGAAGCTGCCCACTCAACCTGCACCTGTGGTAAACTTATAACACAGTGCCATATCTTCCACCTAAATATGACGTAGTGTTATTGCTCCAATGAGAAAGTTGGACACCAAGATCTAAGGTCTTACCCACTAAACGTGGCGCCAGAAAAACGCATCTGCGTTCAACGATTGCAGTGGAAAACGCGTTCCTCTCCGGAGCATGTCATTAATCTCTGCACATCTCTGTTAGCCGCTTACCTGAGATGGACAGCACTCCTCTTGTATGTAGACCACTGGCCGTTGTCCAGCTGAAGACCGGGCCGCCTCGTGGGCAGACTTTCTGGCTATTTTTTTAAATCCCATACAATCTTGTTGAACAATAATCTACACTAAAAACTATTCAATCAGGCATAATAGCAAAAATCCCATCTTTCACCTTCTCCCTTACTCTATGAAATCGTTATGTGGTGGGTGGTGTGGACGCTTCGACTTCCTAGATTTCAATGTTTCAAGTTCTAACGCATTGTGGTGGGCAATTCTTTTGATCATACTGGTCCACTGTAGACAACAAAGAATTTGTGACACTGATCGTTTTGTTTGTTGGGGAGGCGAAACGCCATAAGCAAAACTTTTGGTCCAATGAAAAATTTTCACTCTCGAATTTTCCTGTCAGAACGTACTTTCCTTCTCCTTCCTGCAATGTGTATGTTGAGCAGTGCATCCTTTACTATCTTCTTGTGTTATTCTCGGGATCTTGCGGGAGGTCAACGATTTCTCGTATCAGGTCATTAGGTTGACGATTCTTATGCGCGGTAACAGGGGACGTCACAGTTATGCCATGGGGGTACCTCGTTCATAATACCTTGAAAAAATATTTCAGAAAGATATCTGACACCGTGTGTAGTTTGGCACAATATATCTAGCCCAATTTCTTCATCCCACTTTCACTGTGATGATGTGATATATAGATCGGCTCGATCCGATGTCTTTTATATGTGGCTTGCCACATCTTGGATAGATATTGTTGCTCGTTGTTGGAAATTGTTCTGCCCACATGCACTACTTACGGCAGGAAATATTTTCTTAAAACCCTACCCACCATTAGTCCCATTTCCCTTTTTAGAGGAGTCAGTGTGACTTACTTTGTCAGTTCGACGACCACCATAATGTAGCAGAATCCCCATCAGGTCTTCTGGAGAGATCCTCTCAAGTTCAAAATGGTTCAAATGGCTCTGAGCACTATGGGACTTAACATCTGAGGTCATCAGTCCTTAAACTTGAACCACTTAAACCTAATTAACATAAAGATATCACACTCATTCATGCCCAAGGCAGGATTCGAACCTGCGACCGTAGCAGCAGCGCGGTTCCGGACTGAAGCGCCTAGAACCGCTTGGGTTCAGAGGCCGACTTCCTCTCAAGTCCGTTGAGGCTAACTAAATGTTTCTGGCGTTATCTGATATAACGGGGGTTGAAATCTCACCGCCATGTGCTTTGCATTCTGGCGAGACTTGCATGTTGACAATAGCTTTCTTATCCTTCTTTCCGCAGCTATAGGTAACACTTTCTTGGCTCCGATTTGCCCATAGCTGAGATGCGTATGCTAAATAATGTTGTTTATCAGCTTCCCTGCTATACATAAGCACCGAATGGACTCGTCAACGTTGCTCCGCCGTAACAAAACTCTCTCCCTCAAAAGGTAAAATTGCCGGATGGCGGCTTAAGTCTTGTACTTCCACTTTCGTTTCAATGCGTGCAACGCAGGATCTCTATCCTGCTTCTTCTTAATATCCTTCATGCTGTTGTTCACAAAGTTCTCAGATGCAACTTTCTGCAAATAGTATAAACTTCAATGTTTTCTTATTGCGTCATCATTGCCATTTCCAAGAAAGTGAACAGGCGACCGAGTGAGCGCATCCGTAATTACGTTGCTTTTGTCTGGTACATGAGTGGTCGTAAGGTCTAATTCCTGGAGGATATGAATCCACCTGGTCGACCTTCGACGGGTTAGCTTCGCAGTGAAAGGAAATTCCAAAGCCCTGTGATCGGTATATACTTTTGTTTTTGTCCTGAATAAAAATAATCGAAACCGCTGAAACCCCCAAACGAATGCTAGCATTTCCAGATTAGTTACTGAGTAGTTCCTCTCAGCTTCGGTCAAAACTCTGCTAACGAATGCGATGGCTTTCAGTACGATGGTCCCTTCTTCTTCGTACTCTTGGAGTAACATAATGCCAAGCCCAAATAGGCGCTATTCTAAGCCATACAAAATTCTTGGGAAATATCGTGGTGGGCAGGAATCGGTGCATTAACTAGTGCAACTTTGAGAGACTGAAACTTCCGTTCTTCGCTATTTTATATCCTAGAAGTTTTCCTCCCCTTGAGTCGACATAGCCTGGGAGCCGCTGAAGTGTCCATACCGACGAATTTTGCATAGAGATTTGTGATCCAAGAAATCCTCTTACATTTTTCTTGGTAGAGGGATGTGGATATTGCGCAATGGCCTCAATTTTTGTGGGTCTGCAGCTATACCTTCAGCGGAAATGATGCGCCGAGGAACTGTATCTTCCGGGACCCGAAACCTAATTTCTCTCTGTTAGCCGTCAAAACATCCCTGAAGACTCTTTGGTATTCCAATTTATTTTGGCTTTTAGAACATCGTCCACATTATAGGTAACGCTTTGTTTAAAATATTTGAGGTCGAAATCCAAATCTTCATTTGCGTATGTGCTCATTCCCGTGACTCTTGTGAGATCGATATTCTGTGAGACATCGTCAATTATTTTGGCAGTATACCTCACTGTTCCCGTCATACATTTGTGCATCTAAGTTTCTAAGCAGTATTCAATTATGCGACTTCTCCGCTACTGTGGCTAGATCTGCCACTTGCGTTGCGCACGGTCGTGTTGGGCAAACATAAGCAGATGTCGGTGCTGCGGGGATTCAACAGTATTTACCGTTTCAGTAAATTTCGGAGCGACTGCCAGTTGTATGTGGTTTCTTGTCCCCCTACTGTTTACTATCGCCCTGCATTTCTAACTGTATTATTCGGCCACGTGTGATCGTGATAGCCTTCATGATTTCAACTTTTCGTTCGGCGACACGCTCATGGTCTTCCTCGAGCCGTAAAAATTCTGTCTGCTGCACTTCCCGTTTCAAAATTTTTTTAGAGTGCTGCGGAACCTTTTCCTGGGTTTCCCAAATTATCTCGCGTCCCTGTTCCTACGTCGTGATAAGCACTTACTGAATGTGATGGACGACACTTTTTGCTGCGCTAGCATACTCCTTTGCCACCAGAGCGTCTTTCCGTGCCCCAGATGGCTCCATTGTGGCAACAAGAGTGTCCCTTTCTGCTTCCGTTGCGACATATTTTGCTTAGCCTTCTTGCCTGTTGTAAGTAGCGACCTCTACTTACTCATCCTTGATACTTTGGGCTAACCTGCCTTAGAATTCGCCCACCGCTCTTATTGTTTCTTCTGCTTTTCTGCGTCTTTGTTCTTTTTAAAAAAAACGAGAATAAAGTATTTGCTATCGGAGATGGGACCGCCTTCCTATCTTCAACCACTCTCAGCTTACTGTCGGGTGGACTACTACATCGACATGATGTGTTCAATATCTTCACCCTCGCCGCCTTCACTATCGGCTTCGGAGTTCTCTAGACACTACGCTGAAACGTGCCTATTAGCTAACTCTGAATTTGATTGTTCCGTGGAAAAAACAATCGACTCGTCTCCTGATTAGTCCCGATCTATACTCTGATTGTCCTCCATGTTGAGAGAGCCCTCTACTTCACACTTTCCATTAAGCACCCTCGCCCTGCTCCTAATTATTACTCAAACGTCAAACAAACATCTCAGATCACCAACCTATATTGAACACAATTCCACTAAATACCTTCGCTGCTCAAACGCGCAAACACTTCAGGAAAATAACCCTCCAAAATTTGACGACGTTGTTGTCAAATCCAGTAATCAAAGAACACAGGTTCAAATGGTTCAAATGGCTCTGAGCACTGTGGGATTTAACATCTGAGGTCATCAGTCATTTAGAACTTGAAACTAATTAAACCTAACTAACTTAAGGACATCACACACATCCATGACCGAGGCCGGATTCGAACCTGCGACCGTAGCGAAAGAACACAGGTTTTGCAGAAAATACAAAACACAATCATACATAAAATTAAACACCTGAAAAGGGAGTACATATACATGGTGGTCCATTGATAGTGACCGGGCCAAATATCTCAAGAAATAAGCGTCAAACGAAAAAAGTACAAAGAACGAAACTTGTCTAGCTTGAAAAGGGAAACCAGATGGCGCTATGGTTGGCCCGCTACGAGGCGCTGCCATAGGTCGAACGGATATCAATGGCGCTTTCTTAAACATATTCGTGTAGTACGTAAAGAAATATGAATGTTTTAGTTGGACCACTTTTTACGCTTTGTGATAGATGGCGCTGTAATAGTCACAAATATATGGCTCACAATTTTAGACCATCAGCTGGTAACAGGTATGGTTTTTAAATGAAAATACAGAACTAAGTTCGTTTGAACATTTTGTTTCGGGTGTTCCATTGTGTTACATGTACCTTTGTGAACTTACCATTTCTGAGAACGCGTGCTGTTACAGCGTGATTACCTGTAAATACCACATTAATGCAATAAATGCTCAAAACGATGTACATCAACCTCAATGCATTTGGCAATACATGTAACGGCGTTCTTCTCAACAGCAAGTAGTTTGCCTTTCGTAATGTTTGCACATGCATTGACAATGCGCTGACGCATGTTGTCCGGCGTTGTCGGTGGATCACGATAAATATCCGTCAACGTTCCCCACAGAAAGAAATCCGGGGACGTCAGATCCGGTGAACGAGCGGGCCGTGGTATGGTGCTTCGACGACCAATCCACCTGTCATGAAATATGCTGTTCAATACCGCTTCAACCGCACGCGAGCTATGTGCCGGACATCCATCATGTTGTAAGTACTACGCCGTTCTGTCATGCAGTGAAACATCTTGTAGTAACATCGATAGAACATTACGTAGAAAATCAACTTACATAGCACCATTTCGACTGCCATCGATAAAATGGGGGCCAATTATCCTTCCTCCCATAATGCCGCACCATACATTAACCCGCGAAGGTCACTGATGTTCCACCTGTCGAAGCAATCGTGGATTTTCCGTTGCCCCATAGTGCACATTATGCCGGTTTGCGTTACTGATGTTGGTGAATGACGCTTCGTCGCTAAATAGAACGCGTGCAAAAAATCTGTCATCGTCCCGTAATTTCTCCTGTACCCAGTGGCATAACTGTACAAGACGTTCAAAGATGTCGCTATGCATTTCCTGGTGAATATAAATATGGTACGGGTGCAATCGATGTTGATGTAGCATTCTCAACACCGACGTTTTTGAGAATCCTGATTCTCGCACAGTTTGTCTGCTACTGATGTGCCGATTAGCCGCGACAGCAGCTAAAACATCTACTTGGGCATCATCATTTGTTGCAGGTCGTGGTTGACGTTTTACATGTGGCTGAACACTTCCTGTTTCGTTAAATAACGTAACTATCCTGCGAACGGTCCGGACACTTGGATGATGTCGTCCAGGATACCGAGCAGTATACATAGCACACGCCCGTTGGGCATTTTGATCACAATAGCCATACATAAACACGATATCGACCTTCTCCGCAATTGGTAAAAGCTCCATTTTAACACGCGTAATGTATCACGAAGCAAATGCCATCCGTACTGGTGTTACGTGATACCGCGTACTTATACGTTTGTGACTATTACAGCGCCATCTGTCACAAAGTGGTCCAACTAAAACATTCATATTCCTTTCCGTACTACACGAATATGTAATAAAAATGGTGGTTCCTATTTTAAAAAATCACTTTTGATATCTGTTTGACCTATGGCAGCCCCATCTAGCGGGCCAACCATAGCGCCATCAGGTTTCCCCCTTCAAGCTAGACGATTTTCGTTCTTCGTAGTTTTTTCGTTTGATGCTTATTTCGTATAATATTTGGCTCGGTCACTATTAATGGACCACCCTGTATTAGTACATATCGCACTGACATGTATTAAAAAACAAATGCAACCTTTCTCAATTCGTATGATTCGATTCTACAGGTAAGATCTTGGCGGATGCCGCCAATTTGTAAGGTTTCCTACCGTTATTATGTAACCTCAGCCAAAAAAATTCATTATAATTCAGTTCGTCAACATGAATAGGGTACTCAAACGAAATACTGCTCTTTTCATACTTAGTTTATTTGCATGTCCAACACTTGTATTCCCAAAGCTAGTACACACACCAGAACGAAAAGAAAAACACGAAAGAAAACAAATGGTGATAGATGATGACAATGGATGGCAAAGTTATCAAAGGTAAAGGGAATCAATTTAAAACGATGCCTCCCTCCAGCTAATAGCAACAACTGTTTCTGCCTATATGTGAGGTACTGACCGAGATTGTGAGCCGGTAGTCGAATGTCAATACGTCATAGGTCGTTTGAAATACAGGACTGCATGTCAGAAGGGCTTCCTGCAGTGAAGACTAAGTCCTCAGACAAAGACTGCTGGTAGGTCCAGGCCGTCGATATGGTCACCACTTAACTGCCCAGCGGGTAATGTGGGGACTGGCTGCAGGTGCGGATCTGCAAAGGCCACGGATGCCGTATCGTCGCGCCGAGATGTACGGTGAGTCTTGGTTGGCGCGCTAAAAAAACCAAACTGTCTCCTGTGGCGGCTGAGTATACAACGAACCTCGGTCAAACTGCCCAGACTATCCTATATGATGGACATCCACCTAATGCCTCATAAATCTCTCCTCTCCTCCGTCCTCGACACAAAATCCACGTGGAGTCGCCAAAATTGTCCATTCCAATGGCTAAGCTGCCCTCGCAAATTGCGCCAATGGTGAACTTCCAACATTGTGTCAGAACATCCGCCTGGATACGGCATAGCGGTATTCCTCCAATGAGAAAGTTTGCCGAAAATATATGTGCTCTCCCCCCTCTAAACTTGGCCCCAGGGAAACGCACTTGCATTCCACACCTGTAGAGGACAACGCTCTGCTTCCGAGAATATATCATAAAGCTCTGCGCCTGTCTGTCGTTCGCACACTTGAAATGAACAACTCGGCTGCGGAATGCAGAAAGCTGTCCATTGTCGTTCTGAAGACCGGGGCGTCCTCGTGGATGCCACAGACTGCTCTCTCAAGCGATACGGTTACGCTTTTGTAGAAGCCCGGATGCTTTCCTGGAAGAGCCTACAGCTGTTTCGGTGACTTCTGCTGCCCTAACCACGTTTCCCTGCCAACCTCGCTGACACAAAAAGAAATCTCGTTTCACAAGTATTATTGCTAGCCTCTGACAAACTCTGTCATTCCCTGTCTTATCTACAAGTACTCGTCCTGATGGCTCATTACGTAGCTGAGATGGCTGCAGTACTTCCGCAGGGACAACGTAATTAACAAGTGGTGAACGATGGCGTGCCTAGACGGTGGCTACCTTTCAATTAATCCTGTAATATGCGAATAACTGAAATGTATTTCAGCACTTTCTGAGCTTTCCGCAGAGGGTGTTGTTTATTATTCTCTCGAAAAATTATTATGATGTAACATTTTGTGGTTAATACATTTCGGTATATAACGTATAAAATTTAGACATTAAAGTTAACGTTGGTTAAAATATAAGTCTAAAGACACACATTACATAGTTGAATAATGAAATATATAAATTATTCAGGATTGAGAAATGGGTCTACAACATTAATCTGGGAAATAAGACGTATTTTCAACACAGTACATTAGTACAACGTTTCATGGTTTAACTGTGTAATATGTTATCTTTGTATTTAAATCATTGCAAAATTAAACAGCTGATTATCATTTCAAACGAACGATAACTGAGAGGCTGTTGTGTTTGTCAGGAGTCATAACTTTTGCAGATAGTTCTGCATAACTGAACGTCGAAGGACACCTTAAGAGAAATGTACACTCATGGAGTCGTGGTGGGAAACTACCGTAGCGCCGGCTGCTGTGGCCGAGCGGTTCTAGGATCTTCAGTCCGGGACCGCGCTGCAGCTACAGTCGCAGGTTCGAATCCTGCCTCGGGCATGGATGTGTGTGATGTTCTTAGGTTAGTTAGGTTTAAGTAGTTTCTAAGTCTAGGCGACTGATGACCTCAGATGTTACGTCCCATAGTGCTTAGAGCCATCCAACCTCCGAAACCGAGGAAGCAAGGCGCCTATAGCAGCACAGAATAGGACTCCCAGAACTCAAAACAAATTTAAAACTATCGCAGGTCGGTTGAAACCCCGGAGACAATGTAGAAATTACGAGATGGGGACTTTTACTCCTGGAGAGTGACTTCTCAATTCCAGAAACGTTATTTAAGGAAGCTTCAAATCTAGCTCCATCTATTTTGAAGCACAGTCTACTTTATTTGAAACTCGTTATACAGAAGGCAACAATATTGTTATTAACAAAATATTCTCAGGTTTCAAGCCGCGTCATGTGGTTAACCGCCCAGGAACTTCCGACAGAGATATCTTCTGCCACTGTCAACTGGTTGACTGTGTCTGGATGCCGCTGCCGTGCTTATATAGCGGCGCCGTCACCATTAATGTCACTGGTGTTCAGATTCGCACCATATATGCTAATATATGATCGCCGCGCCCGCTTCAAAAAATGGTTCAAATGGCTCGGAGCACTTTGGGACTTAACATCTGACGTCATCAGTCCACTTGAACTTAGAACTACCTAAACCTAACTAACGGATGGACATCACACACATCCATGCCCGAGGCAGGATTCGAGCCTGCGACCGTAGCGGTCGCGCGGTTCCAGACTGAAGCGCCTAGAGCCGCTCGGCCACACCGGCTGGCGCCCGCTTCAACTGCCCAATCACTGGTTGCCAAACGTTCAAATGTTTCTGTATTCCTGTGGGACCAAATTGCTAAAGGTCATCCCTAGGGTAATACACTACTTAAACTAACTTTTGCTAAGAGCAACACACACACCCATCTCCAAGGGAGGACTCGAACCTCCGGCGGGACGGGCCGCGCAATCCGTCCTAAACCGAGCGGCCACTCCGCGCAGTTCAGGATCCCAGACCGTACTCAGCGGCAGTCCACCATCTTTATTGTGTGTGTTCTCCGGTATTCTGATATCTATTGCTACGTTTATTACGGTATCCCAGAACTCATTGGTCTGATTAATAATAGAAGTCTCGTCGAAGGCAAATCGGTGTCCGTTTTCCAGTGCTCGTTCAGCTACAGCTGATTTTTCGGGAAACTGTTGGCGGAAACACCTTTTTCTTTGCGGCACTTTTAAACGGTGTACACAGTTTGAACGACTTGAAACTGTCCAGCCCAACGCGATATTTTGTATATTCCAGGTCTTCTGATGTCTACATCGTCTTTCAGATGCTTCATTCGTTAACGGATCATTTCTAGGGGGATGTCTCTTCAGGAGCCGGCTAATTTTCCTTAGTATTTAGCCACAAAACGGTAAAAACTCAACGTTCTTCTTCTTCGGAGGCCATATGCTTTCGTGGCTAAGATGATACTGCCTGAGAAATTGTCTGTTGTTGTAACTGTTTTCTTTCGAAAATTTATGTCAGTAGTTCAGTTTCCTTGGCAGGTTTTCAGCACTTGACACGATTTCAGCTCGATGTACCAAGGCCCTCAAAACAGACCATTTCTGTGCTACGTGTAGGTAGCTGGTGTCGTACAGATACCGATCCCAATGGATGGGCCTGCGACGGAGATAACCATTGGAATTACGGCGGACTAGGAAGTCAGGAAAGCAAGAAACCGTCCTTCTCCACTTCCACTTTGAACCTCATGTGATCGTGGATGCTGCTGTCCGTGTAGCAGTATAGTGAATGTTTTGTCGAGGTAGCGATAAAAACAACGATGCTTTACAGAAGCAATGTCCAACGCAATGCCCTGAAATGGTCCACAAAGAGGTTAGCTACAACTAGGGCTAAAGGGCTCCCCAACGCCATTCCGCTCGTCTGGTTGAAATATTCTCCACCATTAAAACATACGATGACGTCAGGGTATGCTCAAAGAAATCCCCGATGGTGTCGTCAAAGAGCCGTGAAAGGAACTCTTTAGACTCTGTGATGGATGCAAACGTGAATAGGTAAACCACATGAAAACTAGCCATAACATGTGCTTTACCATGGCGTAAATGTTCAGACCGATCGATGAAGTTCGACGCATTCTTTAAATGGTGCGCACAGTGTCGAAAATGCGTCGAGAGGAGGCTGACCAAGTGCTTTGCAAGTCTGTAGGTCGGAGATCCGATTGTGCTCATTATAGCCCCTAAAAGTGTATCCTTCTTTTGTATCTTTTGCAGATTATACAACGTGGCTTGTCTGAGGGAGATGGTTCTCAATAACACTGTCTTCCACCAATGACCGTATGGATGTTGTGTCCCGAGGCAGTTTTTGGTACGTAGCTTCCTCCAGCATCCGTTGGACGCGGCTTGAAACCCAGGAATATTTTATCAATGGATATCACGACAAGAGCATGCATTTATTGTTATTGTTAACACAAGCAATTATGAGTAGCCTAGAATGTAAGAAAAATGTAAGAGCTGGTAAATACACTGCCTTACAAAAAAGTGATGCGTCTAGAAAACATGTCAGATATCAGTGAATATTGGTACATTTACTCATCAAGTCTGGTATTTAAATGATTCGAGTTTTAATTCTTTGTGACAAGTAGAGTGACCATAGGTGAAGAAACCAAAACCGAAATGATTTTCGCAAGGACTGACCCAGCATGCAGAAAAGCACACAAACCTTCCAGGAAATTAAAACTACGTTCGGTACCATTAAGAGTGCAATGGGAATTCCCTTGTCAAATGCAGAACCTCTAGGTAACACTTAACAAGAATTTCTAAAATAATTGGAGTAAGTGGCAACAAAATGTGTATTCAAGTTGGTGTTGACTTTTGAAAGAACATCATCCACACAATTTCTAAGCTTGCAAGAGCTGACAGATGGAAGAATTAATGCACAATGAGCTTAACAGCTCATGCATTCAAGCCGTTGACAGGAATAATATACAGAAGATTGGGGAAGAAGATCTGATAGACGAGGATCTGATAGACGACGATCAGTTTGGCTTTAGGAAAGATAAAGGCACCAGAGAGGCAGTTCTGACTTGAAATTGGTAATGGAAGCAAAACTTAAGAAAAATCAAGTTCATAGGATCTATCGATCTCTAACAATCCCGAGGAAAATATAGGGTAAGCAGTAGGGAAGTAAGGATAGTATGCAATAAGTGCAAGAACCAAGAAGGAATAATAAAAGTGCAAGACCAAGAATGAAGAGTCAGATTAAAAGCGTTTTAAGTCATGGATTTGGTCTTTCGTCCGTACTTCTAATCCGTGCGTCAAAGAAGAATGACTTAAATGAAATGAAGGTTCAAGCGTGAAATTAAAACTCAGAGTGAAAGCACACCAGTGATAAAATTCGCTGATGATATTATTAACCTCAGTGAAAGTGGAGAAGAATTACAGAATCTGCTGAATGAAATAAACATTCTAATGAGTACAGAATAGGGACTGAGAGTAAATCAAAGAAAGACGAGAGTAACGAGAAGTAGCAGGAATGGGAACAACGAAAAACTTAAGTTCAGAATTGTGGATCACGAAGTAGAAGAAGTTAAGGAATTCTGCTATCTAGGCAGCAAAATAACACATGATGGGCAGAACAAGGAGAAAATTAAAAACATACTAGCACTAGCAACAAGAATATTCTTGGCCAAGAGAAATCTATTAATATTAAACACTGATCTTAATTTGAGGAATAATTTTCATAGAACGTGCATTTGGAGCACAGGATTGTATGGTAGTGGACAAAAGAAAATCGAAGTATTTGAAATGCATTACTTCAGAAGAACGTTGAAATTTAGGTGGAGTGATTTGGCATGCAATGCGAAAGTTCTCAGCAGAATCAGCGAAGAATGGAGTATATGAAAAGCTCTGACAAGAAGAAAATACAGGGCAGTAGGACATCCGCTAAGACACCACGGAATGACTTCCATGTTACCTGACGGAGCTGTAGAGTGTAATAACTATAGAGGAAGACAGAGATTTTATTACGTCCTTAAATAATTGATGGTGGGGGTTGCAAGTGATACTCTGAGATGAACCTGTTAGCAAAGAAGACTAATTACTGGTCGGCTGGACGAAACCCGTCTGATGACCGGAAAAAAAGGAAGACTAAGACGGCCCTCGAGATCTCGAGATTTCTCCCCGATAGAACATAGAAATGCTCGGACTTCATCCTAGTGTCGGTTTCCAGCATATCAAAGATCAGTTGCAACAGTTCAGAGCCAGCTTTCCTCATGAAAGGACACGACATCTATATGTCACCAATCTCTGCATGTAGTCAAGCCAGGGAGGGTCCTATATAATAATGATATTTGGGCCCATACAACCAATTTCGTTGTAAATTTGCGTCGACGTTGTTGTCGCCGAAATAATATCAGATACCCTCTCAGCTAGAGAAGTTCCATTTCGTTACCTCCTCTCCTTACATGTGCTTCACTTATTTTTGTCAATCAATATGAGTTAGTAACTACAGTAATGTGCAGCTCCGTAAACTTCCAAGGGGTAATAATTGATGATATTCATATTGGGTCTGCAGCCGGAACATAACGTCATCTTGACACAATATTTCAACGATCCACTTGGCCGTCATCTTCAGGTAAGTAAGACGTTACACTAAATCGCCGGAACTGAAAAAAAAACGAGCCGCGGTGGCTCTTTATGTATCGCCTGTGGATTCACCGCACGTGCGTGAATATAACTGCTCTCTAGCGCAATGCACAACAGAGCACTGATGCTGAAAATTGTGGAAACGGTAAATGGGTGTCAAACACTATTGACACTTTTGGCGACAGAAACAAAGACAAGTAGTTCTTAATGTCAACAAAATAGCGTCCAACTCTTACTGAAAGGGTAACCCTCACCTCCGTTTATAATATTGTAAGATAGCCATATTTCAATACCTTCTTTTGCTACACAGTACCATTAACGCGACATATGCGTAACCACTTGTGTATCTCTCGTGTAACATTTTATGTGCTTCAGTAAGGCAACCGCAGATTTTTCTGTGTGAAATAAACGCATATGGAGATGATGATAGACATCGATTCTGGACCGTACGAATCGTTTGTCCAATGAAGGCTTTCCCGCAATGGCAGAGAATTTTGTAGACACCGCGCTTCCTCAAACCTTAATCATCCTTCACTGAGCCCATCAGAGCTCTAGTCTTAATTGGTGGACGGAAGACACTTTCAATATCAGATCCCTTTAAAATTCTTCCTACTTTTGAAGATGTGGTTCCCCCGAAAGGTAGGAACGCCACCAATTTGCTTGTATCGTCTGTTGGTTCCCGAGAGTGTCCAATCTGTAGGGGACATCTAATATGATTGTCGGGACAATAATTCTCTTTGAAAACAGCTTTTAGATGGTCCACTTAATGTGTCAAACTGTCTGCATTTGAGATGCCTTAAGCTATGTTTACCGATGTACGTAGAACCCCGTTGCGTTGACACGATGGATGACAACTTGGTGTATGAAGGTATACAGGGTGTTACAAAAAGATACGGCCAAACTTTCAGGAAACATTTCTCACACGCAAAGAAAGAAAATATGTTATGTGGACATGTGTCCGGAAACGCTTGCTTTCCATGTTAGAGCTCATTTTATTACTGCTCTTCAAATCACATTAATCATGGATTGGAAACACATAGCAACAGAACGTACCAGCGTGACTTCAAACACTTTGTTACAGGAAATGTTCAATATATCCTCCGTTAGCGAGGATACATGCATCCACCCTCCGTCGAATGAAATTCCTGATGCGATGATGCAGCCCTGGAGAATGGCGTATTGTATCACAGCCGTCCACAATACGAGCACGAAGAGTCTCTACATTTGGTGCCGGGGTTGCGTAGACAAGAGCTTTCAAATGCCCCCATAAATGAAAGTCAAGAGGGTTGAGGTCAGGAGAGCGTGGAGGCCATGGAATTGGTCCGCCTCTACCAATCCATCGGTCACCGAATCTGTTGTTGAGAAGCGTACGAACACTTCGACTGAAATGTGCAGGAGCTCCATCGTGCATGAACCACATGTTGTGTCGTACTTGTAAAGGCACATGTTCTAGCACAGGTAGAGTATCTCGTATGAAATCATGGTAACGTGCTCCATAGGTGGAAGAACATGGGGTCCAGTCAAAACATCACCAACAATGCCTGCCCAAACGTTCACAGAAAATCTGTGTTGAGGACGTGATTGCCGGCCGGTGTGGCCATGCGGTTCTAGACGCTTCAGTCTGGAACCGCGTGACTGCTATGGTCGCAGGTTCAAATCCTGCCTCGGGCACGGATGTGTGTGATGTCCTTAGGTTAGATAGGTTTAAGTAGTTCTAAGTTCTAGGGGACTGATGACCACAGACGTTAAGTCCCATAGTGCTCAGAGCCATTTGAACCATTTGAACCATGACGTGATCGCACGATTGCGTGCGGATTCTCGTCAGCCCACACATGTTGATTGTGAAAATTTACAATTTGATCACGTTGGAATGAAGCCTCATCCGTAAAGAGAACATTTGCACTGAAATGAGGATTGACACATTGTTGGATGAACCATTCGCAGAAGCGTACCCGTGGAGGCCAATCAGCTGCTGATAGTGCCTGCACACGCTGTACATGGTACGGAAACAACAGGTTCTCCCGTAGCACTCCTCATACAGTGACGTGGACAACGTTATCTTGTACGGCAGCAATTTCTCTGACGCTGACATTAGGGTTATTGTCAACTGCACGAAGAATTGCCTCGTCCATTGCAGGTGTCCTCGTCGTTCTAGGTCTTCCCCTGTCGCAAGTCATAGGCTGGAATATTCCGTGGTCCCTAAGACGCAGATCAATTGCTTCGAACGTCTTCTTGTCGGGACACCTTCGTTCTGGAAATCTGTCTCGATACAAACGTACCGCGCCACGGCTATTGCCCCGTGTTAATCCATACATCAAATGGGCATCTGCCAACTCCGCATTTGCAAACATTGCACTGACTGCAAAACCACGTTCGTGATGAACACTAACCTGTTAATGCTACGTACTGATGTGCTTGATGCTAGTACTGTAGAGCAATGAGTCGCAAGTCAACACAAGCACCGAAGTTAACATTACCTTCCTTCAATTGGGTCAACTGGCGGTGAATCGAGGAAGTACAGCACATACTGACGATACTAAAATGAGCTCTAACATGGAAATTAAGCGTTTCCGGACACATGTCCACATGACATATTTCCTTTATTTGTGTGTGAGGAATGTTTCCTGAAAGTTTGGCCGTACCTTTTTGTAACACCCTGTAGATCTGTATGCGTCCTAATGTCCCATCACTGATTCCAGTTCGGGCGAGTTAGTGCGACGGCTTACTCACCTGAAGATCTTGACACAGTATTTCGGCGGTCCGTATGCCTGCCATCTTCAGGTGAGTAAGCCGTCGCGCTAACTCGCCGGAACTGAAATCAAACACGCCGCGGCATCGATGGGCCGTCGAAATATTGTTTTAAGATGACTTTGTGTTCCGGCTGGAGGGCCGATATAAATATCAGGGTAGTATGTAGTTAAATTTAGGCAGCAAGTAATGTTGTCACAGTAATTAGCGACTTATCTGCGAAATGTTACATCTTTGGAACTATAAAAATTTTCATACTGTTTTATTAAATGGTGTACCTGTAGCCATAAGTCTTACCTACAAATCGTTGATGAGTTAGTTATATTTAACCATTTGTTGTGAACATACAAGAGTGTTGTAATCCATGTATATAAAATACTAGTGTTAGAAACCTTTCTTTCTGTCGCCTTACGTGACGATCATTTGATAAGAAAGTTATTGAATGTATATTGTCAGTGTCCTGTGTCTGACATATAAGACAGTGAGGTGGGCCTTCTAACACCGAAGAAACAATCTATTTGTGTTTCACCTAATAACCTGTTCCTGAGATAAAGATAAAGAATTTTTGCTTCATACATGACTATATTTCTTAGTTTTTGTGTGCAGTTTCATAATACGTTGTGAGTATTCCTTCAAATACTGGGATGCAACCTACAAGTGATTTCAGAATGTAAAACTGCGTATTTGCTGCATGAAAATGTATTGTTGCCATGTTGCAGCATTGTCTAGAAACATGTCCTGTGAACGTTCACGTGTATGCCCATTTTCGTGGAGTTTTGCAAGTGATGAAGCCAAGTTAAAAAGAACCAACTGTGTTTTCCGTTTTGAACAGAGATAGCCCATTGTAATCTAGGTTTCTAAAAATGGTTCAAATGGCTCTGAGCACTATGGGACTCAACACTTAGGTCATAAGTCCCCTAGAACTTAGAACCACTTAAACCTAACTAACCTAAGGACATCACACACACCCATGCCCGAGGCAGGATTCGAACCTGCAACCGTAGCAGTCCCACGGTTCCGGACTGCAGAGCCAGAACCGCACGGCCACCGCGGCCGGCAATCTAGGTGTCTCATGAGGAGGTATGGAGCTGAATGCTACATTACATCCAGATTATTTACGTAAAAAATTTCACTAGACCTTCATAATCAGTAGCATTGCCATAATACAGGGTGTCCATAAATAGTGTTTACAATAACACATTCTACGTATTAACAAATGGTTTTAAATACATGATACGATAACTCACAAAGTTATTTTAATTTTTAGCTTCCAGGTGAGGTAAGTTGAAAGTGAAAGTTGAAAGTGAAATCCTGATGAAATGTGGATACTACAGGGGAGAGCTCAGTGTGTGACTTGTTTCGTACAGACGACGTCCGATACCCAGGCGCAATGAAACTTTCGAACCCGGTGTGGGAGGCAACCACCGTTCCGATAAACCGTCCGGGCTTGGCACACGTCATTTCTGGAAACATGTAGTTTTCTTCATGAATCTATTTCGGACACAAACTTGGGAAATGGGCGGCAGGTGTTTGCAAGGAGTCCGACAAATTCGGTGCGTACGGCGGCTAGGGAGTTGGGAATCAGACGATCAACAGTGCATAATGGCTTTCATAAGAGGTTACGGCTGTAGCGACGCTCCCGCCCGCTAATTCAAGCTCGCCGGTGTGTGTGTGTTTGTGTGCTGTGCGCGTGTGTCAGTGCAGTGCTGTGCGGTTGTAATTACTTTACGCGACGTTTGTGTAGTTCCGCGCCCAGCCTCTAGAGGCGCTGTGTTTTCTAGCTTTTATATACGTTCTGTTATTATTATTATTATTATTCCTTGTTGTTTGAATTAGTGAGTAGTTCCGTGCCTCCTGACTTGTGTGGACGAGTACTTTTTCTTAACTACGGAAGTTTCCGAGGATTAAGGATCCTCTGTATAGGCCGGAAGCAAATTTTATAGCTCCGATCTGTCCATGCATGCCGGGCGTCGTCAGATACGCGCTCGCAATAAAGATATTGTTGCTCAACTGAAGGTCTTCATTCTTCTGAATCACGTTAAGCAAAGGTCGGACAGCCACCAGTTTAGCTGAACCCGACAAGTGGTGACCCCGACGTGATTCAAGCAGAGCCCGATGTGATTCAAGCAGAGACCGACGTGATTAAGAAGAAGCAGCCGTGAGCTGCGTAAGTAACGAGCACATAATGACCGAACAGCAGGCCGTCTCCATGATTGCAGTCCGTTTGCCGCCGTTCTGGCCCGACAACCCGGTACTCTGGTTCGCGCAGGCAGAGGCAAGTTTTAGCTGCGCTGGAACAACGGTCGAAGCAACTAAATTTGCGCTGATTGTGAGCCAACTCGGCCAACGTTATGCAGCCGAGGTGCAGGACATAATCACTGCACCGCACGAGGCTGGAGCTTATGCCAGGCTAAAATCAGAGTTGATTCGACGGGTGGCCGCGTCGCATGAGGACCGGATACGTCAGGTTCTGACACAGGAAGAAATTGGCGACAGGAAGCCTTCTCAATACCTGCGACATCTACGCAGCAAAGTTGACACCGTTACTGTGCCAGACAGTCTGCTCAGAACGCTGTGGAGCAGTAGGTTGCCGCCGCAAATAAAAGCCATAATCGCCTCACAAAGGGACATGCCGCTGGATGACGTGGCGCAGCTAGCAGACCGGATTCAGGACGCGATCACACCGGCTCCGGTCAGCGCAGTCGCGGCGTTGGACAACAGTGCAAACAGTACCGCGTCTGTAGCAGGAGCCGACCATGATTCTCTCGCTGCCAAGGTTGAGCTTTTGTGCGCCCAGGTCAGTGCGCTGCTGGCACGTGTCGACGACAATAATAGAAGAAGCCGATACAGACGGCGGCGTTCGAGAAGCAGATCTTCCGGCGGTACTACCACTCCGCAAGGCGAGGTACCGTAGTGCTGGTACCACGACGATTCGGCGATCAGGCAAGGAAGTGCACATCGCCATGCTCGCACCCAAACGCCACCGGCGGTCGACAATAGGCGCAGCCGACTGCCAGTTATCCTCCAAGCGCCTGTTCGTTACCGATAGGAGTTCCGGCGTTAAGTTTTTAATAGACACTGGGTCGGACCTGAGTATCATACCACGAACAGCCATACATCGTTGCCGGCCGCCAACTGCCTTCCGTCTGACGGCTGCCAACAATTCTTCCATCGCAACATATGGCACACAGAGGATGGAGCTTAATCCCGGCCTACGTCGCGCGTACGAGTGGAATTTTACAGTGGCTGACGTCACGGAGGCGATCGTCGGGGCTGATCTCCTCGCGCACTACCACCTGCTGCCGGACGTCGCGAACGCACGCTTGGTAGACAGCGTCACTGGCTTAGCAGTCACGGGTTTCCGTCGCAACGCCGCAACGCACAGTGCCAAGTTGGTCCATGCTACGGAGGGTGAGTTCACTGAATTACTGCTTAACTATCCGAACTTGACCAGGCCGCCCGGCGCTCCCAGGTTCATACCACATGACACGGTGCATCACATTCAAACGACTGATGGTCCCCCAGTAGCATGCCGATCTAGGCGTCTCGCTCCGGACCGATTGAAGATAGCGAAGGCAGAATTTGACGCCATGATTCGCGAGGGCATAATGCGGCCATCTAAGAGCCCGTGGTCCTCCGCATTACATCTTGTTCCGAAGAAGGGTGGAGCTTGGCGCCCATGCGGTGACTACCGTGCGCTTAACGCGCGAACAGTGT
This sequence comes from Schistocerca serialis cubense, assembly GCF_023864345.2. NCBI lineage: Eukaryota > Metazoa > Arthropoda > Insecta > Orthoptera > Acrididae > Schistocerca > Schistocerca serialis. The sequence continues at coordinate 222,594,081 of NC_064645.1, forward strand.
CGGACAGATATCCCGTTCCGTTACTGAGGGATTATAATCACACGTATACCCAGATTCCGGTGGCCAATGACGACATTCCAAAGACTGCAATAATAACGCCTTTCAGTTTATTTGAAAGCAAATTTATGACTTTCGGTTTACGCAATGCCGCTCAGACCTGGCAAAGGTTTATAGACTCGGTTCTCCAGGGGCTGCCGTTCTGTTTCGCCTACCTGGACGATGTGTTAGTGTTCTCTGCTGACCGCGATCAACACCGACAACATCTGCGAGAGATTTTCGAGCGATTGGAGCGTTACGGTGTCGTCTTGAACGTGGACAAGTGTGTTTTTGGGCAGTCAGAGGTGACTTTTCTTGGCCATAAGATTTCTGCTGAAGGCTCTCTTCCTCTGTCCGAGAAGGTGGACGCTATCTTGCAGCTACCCCGACCAACTACGATCAAAGAATTACGTCGTTTTTTGGGGATGCTCAATTTTTATCGACGACACCTTCTTCACGCTGCGGAGCTGCAGGAACCTTTGACGGCGGCATTATCAGGCCCTAAAGTAAATAGCAAGTCTCTGATACAGTGGACAGAGGACATGTGTTCTGCGTTCGAGGCAACAAAGAGGAGCATGGCCGACGCGGTGCTTCTCGCACACCCACGGCTCGACGCGCCATTAGCAATTGTCGTAGATGCGAGCCAGACGGCGATCGGTGCCGCGTTACAACAATGGTCCGACAACGGATGGCAGCCATTGGCGTATTATTCCCACAAGCCTTCGCCTGCACAGCGAAAATGGAGCACATATGACCGTGAGCTCCTGGCAGTATACCAGGCAGTGAAATATTTTCGCCCCCAAGTGGAAGCGCGAACTTTCACGATATATACAGACCACAAGCCACTCACGTTCGCCTTCCGTCGGAATAGTGTCAACTGCTCTCCCCGTCAATTTCATCACCTTGAGTTCGTGGCCCAGTTTACTACCGACATTAGACATATTTCTGGGATCGACAACATTGTTGCGGATTGCCTTTCACGGATCAGCAGTGTTTCCAGTACCACAGACTTTCCTGCACTGGCACAGGCACAGAGAGACGACGAAGAACTCCTTGCCTATGTTAAAGACACGGCTTCCGCATTGCAACTGAAACTCGTTGATGTTCCGGGGGAAGATACATAGCTATACTGCGACGTTGCTCGCGGCCGACCTCGTCCCTTTCTGACGCCGGCTTTTAGAAGACAAGCCTTTAATATATTACATGGATGGTGCCATCCCGGGGTACGCCCGACATTCCGCCTAGTATCGCAACGTTTCGAGTGGCCAGGCATGCAAAAAGACTGCCGCGAGTGGGTCCAATCTTGTCTTCAGTGCCAACGCTGCAAGATTAACCGCCATGTACACGCACCGATCGGCGATTTTCCGGATACCACCGCCTGCTTTGACCACGTTCATTTAGATGTAGTCGGACCACTTCCACCTTCGAACGGGCAAAGATATCTGTTTACAATGATCGACCGTTTTACACGTTGGCCGGAGGATAATATCACAGCAGACACATTAGCTTCCGCTTTTGCAATGACTTGGTTGGCAAGATTTGGATGCCCACTACATATTACCACTGACCGCGGACGGCAATTTCAATCAGACCTGTTCTCACAGCTGGCCAAGTTTTGTGGTTACACCCACCATAAGACCACAAGTTATCACCCAGCAAGCAACGGAATGATCGAACGCTGGCACCGTTGTTTGAAGGCCGCGCTGATGTGCCACGAAGAAACCTGGACAACCGCACTACCAGTGGTCTTGTTAGGCTTACGGACGACTTTCAAACCAGACCTGGGGTCGTCAGCGGCAGAACTGGTTTATGGAGAAACACTGCGCCTTCCTGGTGACTTTGTAGACGCTGATGCCACAGAGACAGTTGCTACTGGCCAGCCGGATTTCTTGCAACGATTGAGGGACCATGTAGCAAAGATTCGCCCTCCGAAAGCCACACGTCATGGCAAGCCGCCCACTTTCGTGCACCAGGACCTAGAACAATGTCGTTACGTCATGCTCCGCACTGAGGGCGTTAAACCGCCTCTACAAGCTCCTTACTCTGGTCCATATGAAGTGCTACGGCGCAGTGCCCACACCATGGATATCCTAGTGAACGGCAAAACCACGACTGTTGCGTTGAATCGGGTTAAACCTGCGTATGTTTTTCCTGACACCCCACTAGCGGCACCTCGTCGTAGGCATCCATCTAGCGCTGTTCCACACACTGACGCCACATCTCCGGCGCCGGCTCTTCAACATCCGCCGCCCAACGCAGCACAACATCCGCCTCCTGACATTGTTCCTCCTCCTCCGACGAGGACGACCCGTTCTGGACGTCGGGTGCACTTTCCGGCGCGGTATCTCGACGCCGACGCTCAACTTCCGCCCGGGGGGCTGATGTAGCGACGCTCCCGCGCGCTAATTCAAGCTCGCCGGTATGTGTGTGTGTTTGTGTGCTGTGCGCGTGTGTCAGTGCAGTGCTGTGCGGTTGTAATTACTTTACGCGACGTTTGTGTAGTTCCGCGCCCAGCCTCTAGAGGCGCTGTGTTTTCTAGCTTTTATATACGTTCTGTTATTATTATTATTATTATTCCTTGTTGTTTGAATTAGTGAGTAGTTCCGTGCCTCCTGACTTGTGTGGACGAGTACTGTTTCCTCTCCTAACTACGGAAGTTTCCGAGGATTAAGGATCCTCTGTATAGGCCGGAAGCAAATTTTATAGCTCCGATCTGTCCATGCATGCCGGGCGTCGTCAGATACGCGCTCGCAATAAAGATATTGTTGCTCAACTGAAGGTCATCATTCTTCTGAATCACGTTAAGCAAAGGTCGGACAGCCACCAGTTTAGCTGAACCCGATACGGCTATATCCCTACAACGTGCAGTTGCCTCAGGTGCTAAAGCATATGGACATACGCCAGCGCAAAAAGTCTGCAGTGGACACGCTAGGCAAGACCACCCAAACAGTGACTTTTTGGAAAAGATTTGTTTCTCCGATGGGGCAACGTTTCATTTATCAGGAAGAGTGAATCCTCAGAATGTTCTAAGATGGGGTTCACAGCATCCTTATGTTACCCCTAATAAGGGAAGAGAGAGTCTCAGGGTCAGTGTCTGGTGGGGACTGACGCACGTGGTCATGTTACAAGAGTTTGCTGTGCCACAGTGGGAACGCCAGCAACCTGATGTCAAAGTCCAGCAGGATGACGCACCATCGCATTGGTTCCTACATGTCGGTCAATTTCTGGATGGTTTAATTTGATGGCTGCCACCCCCCCCCCCCCCCCCCCCGGGAGTCACATCATTAGATTTCTTCCTGTGGATTTTGTGAAGGATTTGGTGTACCGAACCAAGGTTAAAGACCTGAAGGACTTGGAGGCACACATTCATATTGCATTTGAACACGTCACCGTGGAGATCTTGAATCGTACGTCGAGAGAAATAGAATCTCGACTAGACATTATCCGTGCCATTAAGGGTGCATGATTTGTATTGATGGGGAAACAAAACTTTGAGTTATCACATATTGTAAACCATTTGTAAATATCTAGTATAGTTTTTAAGATAATTGAGTCTTAAGTTGTAAAAATAATTCATGGACACCTTGTACTGTAATGTTGTGAACCAAAGGATTGAGTGCACATTGTTGTAACCAATAATAAGCTGGCACAGCATTGTGATACCATATCCACTCCTGTTGGTCACCAGCAAGTTACCGTAACCAAGAATTCTTTGGCACGCGCACCACAACAAACCCGCTTTGGCGCGTATAAATACTGACCATTCATTCTGGCTGGTCGTCGAATCGTTAGTCATTGATTCAGTTTGTAATATAACGTGCCGCTCTGCTACGAGATCACCAAAGTCAAGTCGTTATCCTGACAGAACCTCCTACGACAAGGTTCTGCCAAAGATCTGAAGCTGTCCCTGTCATTGAGCCACTGGGTATCCACCAGCAGCAGAAGCTGCCAGCGACATCCATGTCCAGGGTTCACACCTGGATTCCTCCGTTTCTTCACACTGAGTTCACAAGCCAGCCAGTCAGCCAGCTTCAACCAATCGCAGCGGTGCCGTCTTGTTCCACAGATAAGCCAGGAAAGCAGTCTGTCTGGGTAAGTACACATCACAAGTTGTCCTTGCCGTCATACTGAGTTAACTGCAGCAATAGTCAGCTGTGTAATTTCTACACATCGTTTACTGACGTCCGTCGGCACGAAATTTACCACCCCAGCACCTGCCTGCCTGTAGCTTGAGTCACCCGTTTACACTGTTGGAGAGTAAATAATGGTTTCTGTGTGAATCAGATGCTTTTTATTCAGCCTAATCCAGCAATCTCCAGCAGAGGATACCCGCACCCATACAATACAAAGCTGAAAGCAGAAGCCGGAAATAATATCCTTATGATGATAATTTGTAGTAGCTCCGAACCAAAACTTTGAGAACAATGGCATTACGAGTCTGCGACTCTATAGCGGAATAATCACTTGCTATCTGATTCTGATTTGCCATATAAAACAGGTCGCAGGGCACTGAATGAGATGTTTTGGCGTATTACTGCCTGCAGCATTGCCGAGGTATATGAGCTGGCAGTTTTGCTGCCCAGGACATCATGAAATTGCTGACAAATCAGGATTCTATGTCTAGTTATTGCTTACGGCTCCGTTTTGGAGTCCTACCCAACAGATAAATTGTAGTAAAAATTCCGTTTTTAGTAGGAGAGCTCACAAGAGGCATCCTTGCAGAATTAGACGCAATATTCTGTGTTTGCAACTGCTATACACGCATTTCACGGTTTACAAGTTATCATCGCCAGCTTAAGCAACGACGTTTGAACCACAGGACTCTTAAAACATTTTTTCTTAATTAAAACGTGTTTCACGTAATGAACAGTTCCTGTAGCGTCCTGACAAAGTGTTATCGTGGTAAGTATAAATAATAGTCCTTTAATTTTTATTTTAAAAATTACTTCTTTACAATGAATTGTACGAGTAGGAACAATTCTTCAGACCACCCAACATGAGACTGGTGGCGGGGGAGGGGGGGGGGGGGCGGGGGCAGTGCCTTCAGCTTGAAAAAACCGGTTTTTCAACATAGCCGCTAGAATAGCAGAACACTTTAAATATTGTGTCAGCGATAATACACTTTATAGTCAAACTCGACACTAGATTGTTTCTCCCAAAAGTTCTGGTTTAGGAGACTAATTTTGTGGTGTGCGTACTGTAAGACCTTCGGTACACACACCATCAGATTATTTGACTTATCACTCTAACGAAGTAGGCGAATGTCAGCAATATGTCTTGTGGTCTTATCGTGGCGTGTTTATCTTCTGCCGTTAGGTCAGACAATAGAAATGCCACTTACACGCTTCGAGTAGCAGATTGACGGTGACCTACTTTAAACAAAACTTGATTAATTTTCACACACATTTATTAAAATAATAAAAATCACAGATATTACGTAACTTGATTCTGGATGCTGTTTACAATTGACAATCTGAAGTTCCTTTGGTCTTGGTACGTTAATCTTATTCTCACATATCTCTGATACTTGACAAAGTGTCTATACATTTTTCATGGCTATGTACAGGAATATGGTAATCTTATTAGGTGCTGACTGCAGACTGATACAGACTGACTAATCGGAAGTCTGTACACTCATTAGAATACCTCGCACGTTCAGGTATCACTGTGCGAGTGTGATCCGCGAGGAGGAAAGGTTCTACGTTAGCAGGAATCTCATTGGCTGCGTTACATATTAATACCCGGATCGGCGGAAGCAGAATTTGGTCCATCTCTAAGACAGCGCCATCTCGTAGTGCAGAGACGGACGAGCGCTGCGCCTGCACTGTTGTGCTTAGCGGGGCGCGCTCTAGTGGGAAAGTTGTGTATGCGCTGACTACGCGGAACTATGTACACAACAAATTTTAAAGCTTCTGTAGGAGTTGTGAGGCATGCAGAGAAATTAGTTGCAAGGTAATACTTCGAGCCAGTCCACCAGGTATGTTCAAATAGCACCATTTTGAAGTACAGTGGGTTCTGGGTTCGACTCCCAGTGTGGCAACAAGCTATGACTTGTTACATGTGTTCAAAAATAACGATTCTTGTCATGCCCAAATTACCCTATATCAGGGTGTGGCAACAACAGAAAAGACTTGTAGTCCTAAAAGTGACTCATTTCTTTTACTACATTGAGTTTGCAGTTTTCAGACTTTCTGACAGACTAGAACTGTACGACGGATTGGGTATCTAACCTAGAACGTTATCTTGTTGATCACCATTCTGATAATAAAAGATGTATAAACATGTAAAGACTAAGCGCCTCTGTTGTTTACTTGACTGCTTGTTCACTGAGGTGCGCGCTAATGAGTATCTATAACAACACAGAAGTTCCTCTATCTGAGTCAGCTTCATTCTTAACAGGCCTCATTCCTCCTGCCGTCTCTATAGCAATTAATTTGCTTTAGTATGCGGTACATTGTGTGTGCACCTGATCGGTTTAATACGATATTATCACCTAATGGGTTACGATATTATCTCCTAATGGGACGGAAGCAGGAGACTGAAAATCGTGCTATATCTCTGCGTCAGGAAGGCTATTCAAGTAACGAACTAGCATCAAAAGCTGACGCAGCCCAATCTACAATAGTGTATACGTTGCAGTGGTTGAAGCACAATGGTGCGAATGGCTGGAAGACTCTGAGTAATGTCATACAGAGAAGATCAGTTCGTATTTCCACACAGCTAACGTCAGAATACTGCTACTACACCTCCACAAGGAAATAAGTAGTATACGAGCAGTTCCAAATTCTGTCTCAACATTGCAATGCCGTCTCCGTGAAAATAACTATTACTCCGCAAACGTGATAAGGTGAAATGATTGTAACTGGACCAGCAACATAAAAACTGGAATTCAGCATTGGTTCACAGACGAATCTAACTCTGTAGTATTTGGAAGCTATCGACAATTGTTTGTTCGTCGACTTCGCGGACGACGTATGAAGAGTCATTGTATGACGCCAACGGTGAAGCATAGTGGAGGCACGGTCATGGTGTGGGAATACTTTGCGAGTGATAGAATCTCTTACCTAGTGAGAAATAATGGGACATTTTAGGTTAGATGGCCTCGGGCAAGTACAGAAAGGGCAACAGCCTCAAAGGGTCCAGGGCAAAGTCAGGACCTGCGGGGACCAAGCGGCAATCGGTATTGTAATTGTAAACTGTCGAAGCTGCATTGGTAAACTACCGGAACTTCAAGCGCTGATAGAAAGCACCGAAGCAGAAATCGTTACAGGTACGGAAAGCTGGCTGAAGCCACAGATAAATTCTGCCGAAATTTTTACAAAGGCCCAGACGGTGTTTTAGAAAGGATAGATTGCATGCAACCGTTGGTGGCGTGTTTGTCGCTGTTTGTGGTAGTTTATCCTGTAGCTAGGTAGAAGTGGATAGTTCCTGTGAATTATTATGGGTGGAGGTTACACTCAACAACCGAGCTAGGTTAATAATTGGCGGCTTTTACCGACCTCCCGACTCTGCAGCTTTAGTGGCAGATCAACTAGGAGATAATCTGGAATATATTTCACATAAATTTTCTCAGCATGTTATAGTTTTCGGTGGAGATTTCAATTTACCAGGTATAGTCTGGGACACTCAGATGTTTAGGATGGGTGGTAGGGACAGACCATCGAGTGACATTATACTGAGTGCACATCCGAAAACTAGATCGAACAATTAAACAGAGAACCGACTCGTGGAGATAACATCTTGGACCGACCGATAACAAACAGACCCGAACTTTTCGACTCTGTAAGCGCAGAACAGGGAAAAAGTTCAAGACAATCGTAAAATGCGTTTTAGACAGGTACGTGCCGAGTAAATCTGTGAAGGACGGGAAAAACCCACGTGGTTGTTCAACAACAAAGTTAGGAAACTACTGCAAAAGCAAAGAAAGCTTCACTGCAGGTTTAAACGCAGCCAAAACCTCTCAGACAAACAGAAGCTAAACGATGTCAAAGTTAGCGTAAGGAGGGCTATGCGTGAAGAGTTCAGTGAATTCGAAAGTAAAATTCTATGTACCGACTTGACAGAAAATCCTAGGAATATGATAGCGGAACAAACACTGGTAGCTGTTAATTCTGTAAAATATTTGGGAATATGTGTGCGGAACGACTTGAAATGGAATGATCATATAAAATTAATTGTTTGTAAGGCGGATACCAGGTTGAGATTCATTGGGAGAGTCCATCAACAAAGGAGGTGGCTTACAAAACACTCGTTCGACCTATACTTGAGTATTGCTCATCAGTGTGGCATCCGTACCAGATCGGGTTGACAGAGGAGATAGAAAAGATCCAAAGAAGAGCGGCGCGTGATAGCGTTACGGAGATGATTAGCAAACTTATGTGGTAGACTCCGCAAGAGGGGCGCTCTGCATCGCGGTGTAGCTTGCTGTCCAGGTTTCGAGAGGGTGCGTTTCTGGATGAGGTATCAAATATATTGCTTCCACCTACTTATACCTCCCGAGGAGATCACGAATGTAAAATTAGAGAGATTCGAGCGCGCACGGAGGCTTTCCGGCAGTCGTTCTTCCCGCGAACCATACGCGACTGGAACAGGAAAGGGAGGTAATGACAGTGGCACGTAAAGTACTCTCCGGTACACACCGTTGGGTGGCTTGCGGAGTATAAATGTTGATGTAGATGTAGAAGGAAGTATATTACAGGATTCTTATCAAAAACGCAGGACAATGATCCGAAACGTGTTTCTAAATTGTTCATAGGTTAATTCAATAGAAAAGAGAAATGTGGGGAAACGAAGAATATAATTGGGACAAATCTGTCACCTGACTTAAGTACCATTGAACTATTATAGGCTGAACTTGACAGGGAGGTTAGGAAACCTAGGTTAAGTAATGTTGAAGTTGTTTGGAATAAATTACAAGCGTATGAGACCGTAATATCTGCATAAACACTACAAAATCTTATCTCCAGAATGCCAAGAGTTTGTGTAGCTGTTCTGATAGCAAAGGGTGGATACTTGGGCTAAAATAAAGGCCACGATATTTTATGCCTAAAGATAAAGAGAAAAAAATAGATCTTGTTGTAGGTCTCTTTAGGTTTTACGATGTGTTTAAATACAAAAGTAAAGTATGTAGCTTTTTTCGTGAGTAATCGAAATCTTTCAAGGGGTAGTGTTATACATTCTTGGAGACTCTACTCCACAAGGTGATGGACTAGCATTCATGTATAAGTGACTGTTTTGGGAAACTGAATTAACCAAAATCTTTAATCGAAAATTGAGGGGTGGTGACAGAAGAGAAGTTGTGAGGGCGGGCTGTAGCTTGTGCCTGGAGAGCTCAGTCGACATGAGCGCTGCCAATTAATGGCCTAGTTGGTTGTGTAACCAAGCCTCCATGGTGTTACACAGGATAAATATCGGCTCTTTCTCAAGTCACGCTATTAGTTTATTAACGAATTTCTCCGTACATTACTTATAACTCAACACTACGTTTTAGTTCAACTGGTATACTTTCCTCTTTGAACAAACTGAAATTATCAGAGTAATGGGAAAAGTACGGTTATCATTTTGAAAAGCGGGGAAAATCTTGTCTTTCTTCTCTCCATTCCTACTCTTTGTTGGTCCCACTGAAATTTTCTGTCGTTATGCTTTTTTTATTAGCTTCGCCTAATAGGGAACACATGAAAGATTTTATGTCCTCTTTCTTTTCTGCCTTCTTTCTTTTCAGTAGCTTTTCGTTCTTTACCTATGTTTGTCTCTTCTTTTCTCTGTCTATTGGCACCTGTATCTTCCTGTGTTGTCTTTTGGAAGCCCTTTAAACATTTTAATTTTTCTCTGAACTTTTCTATTGCTCCTGTTTATTCCTATGTTTCGTCCAATTCTCCCAGGTGGCCTTGAATATCTTTGATTCACAGCATGGATGCTTTATTTCTCTGCCAAAAATGTTAAAGGTTCGTCTTGGTGTCCGCTTTTAATCTAGCTTTATGTGTCCCCAGAGTACATTTCTTCTCTATCTCATTGTGTCAGATACTGGTTATTTTTCCATAAACTTCCTTACTAGTTCTTAATTTCCGTTCTCGATTCTCATATTTTTTAACTAAAAGTTTCCTTAAAATTTTTCTTTTTTCTTTTCATTTCACAAAAAAAGGCATTCTGAAGCATAAGGGCATTCTAATTTAATAACAGTGTTTATGGACAGAGTTTTCATTTATTGAAACAGATTTCTTGTTAAATATGTCTTTTGTTGGTTGTAAAATCACCTCCATTTTCCTTGTTATTGCTAGTGTAGCTTTCTTGCACAATGCATTTTGTTGTATTATCTCACCTATATATTCAAAATTTGTAGTATTTCTTACTCTCCGTAATCATTTCCATGTCTTTTTGTACCTCCTTCGCATGTGTCACATGCGGTTTCCTCAAAGGTAAACATGGGCTTTCATTCCCGACGCTGTCTCTTGTAGCAGATTTATCTGCATAGTTACATCTTTTATAGATTCTGCTAACAAGGGAAACTCCCCATCGCACCCCTCTTCGCTTTTCCCTCAACCAATCACCACATATTTAGTAGTAATATTATCCAGTGGAATCCCATCAAAACTGCACGCACATCAAGCATGAAAGTAAGAAGAAGGTGTAAAGAACTCTGAAAAAATAGGCAAATCAGAAACAGTGTACGATCCAAGCACAAGATGTGCAACATCGAACAAATATGAGTAGCCATGGCGCAGTGATTATGCGGTCACAGCCGGCTGAAGTGGCCGTGCGGTTAAAGGCGCTGCAGTCTGGAACCGCAAGACCGCTACGGTTGCAGGTTCGAATCCTGCCTCGGGCATGGATGTTTGTGATGTCCTTAGGTTAGTTAGGTTTAACTAGTTCTAAGTTCTAGGGGACTAATGACCTCAGCAGTTGAGTCCCATAGTGCTCAGAGCCATTTGAACCATTTATGCGGTCACAGTGTAGGACTGGAAAAGGGAGACCCGCGTTCAAATCTGCCAGGTATGTCGCCTGTTATCACTATTCATTACATTTACTTGCGACTGTAGTATACACTTACCGCATGACTCATATACTGCAACCAATGTATAGTACGCAATTGCCAAGATTATAGAAGCAGAACAGACACGTCAATGACCGCAAGGACAGTTGATGAATTTATTAAAAAGAAAATGGAGCGAGAGGATGATTTGAACACAGGTCTCCCACTCTGCAGTCCAACATTGTGAACACATAACCACGACGCTGTGGTACTTGCAAATCACACACTGTTGTATATTTTGAGCTTGGACCGTTCACTGTTTCCATATTCTCCCAACAGTGATTTTTTAAAATTCCTTTTTCATCTGTTCTTTTCCTCCGTGCTCTTTTCCTCTAGTCACTGATTTTCCTTTCTGGTATGCAATTGAAGGCAGTTGTCACAGTCCATCTCCTTGTCTTACCCCAGTTTTGATATCATTAGCATTGTAGGTTTCCCTTCAAAATTTAAATTTCTTTCTTTTTTTCTTTTTTTTTCATCAGTCTACTGAATGTTTTGATGTGGCCCGCCACGAATTCCGTTCCTGTGCTAACCTCTTCATCTCAGAGTAGCACTTGCAACCTACGTCCTCAATTATTTGCTTGACGTATTCCAATCTCTGTCTTCCTCTACAGTTTTTGCCCTCTACAACTCCCTCTAGTACCATGGAAGTCATTCCCTCATGTCTTAGCAGATGTCCTATCATCCTGTCCCTTCTCCTTATCAGTGTTTTCCACATATTCCTTTCCTCTCCGATTCTGCGTAGAACCTCCTCATTCCTTACCTTATCAGTCCACCTAATTTTCAACATTCGTCATAGCACCACATCTCAAATGCTTCGATTCTCTTCTGTTCCGGTTTTCCCACAGTCCATGTTTCACTACCATACAATGCTGTACTTCAGACGTACATCCTCAGAAATTTCTTCCTCAAATTAAGGCCGGTATTTGATATTAGTAGACTTCTCTTGGCCAGAAATGCCTTTTTTGCCACAGCGAGTCTGCTTTTGATGTCCTCCTTGCTCCGTCCGTCATTGGTTATTTTACTGCCTAGGTAGCAGAATTCCTTAACTTTATTTACTTCGTGACCATCAATCCTGATGTTAAGTTTCTCGCTGTTCTCATTTCTACTACTTCTCATTACCTTCGTCTTTCTCCGATTTACTCTCAAACCATACTGTGTACTCATTAGACTGTTCATTCCGTTCAGCAGATCATTTAACTCTTCTTCACTTTCACTCAGGATAGCAATGTCATCAGCGAATCGTATCATTGATATCCTTTCACCTTGTATTTTAATTCCACTACTGAACCTTTCTTTTATTTCCATCATTGCTTCCTCGATGTACAGATTGAAGAGTAGGGGCGAAAGGCTACAGCCTTATCTTACACCCTTCTTAATACGAGCACTTCGTTCTTGATCGTCCACTCTTATTATTCCCTCTTGGTTGTTGTACATATTGTATATGACACGTCTCTCCCTATAGCTTACCCCTACTTTTTTCAGAATCTCGAACAGCTTGCACCATTTTATATTGTCGAACGCTTTTTCCAGGTAGACAAATCCTATGAAAGTGTCTTGATTTTTCTTTAGCCTTGCTTCCATTATTAGCCGTAACGTCAGAATTGCCTCTCTCGTCCCTTTACTTTTCCTAAAGCCAAACTGATCGTCACCTAGCGCATTCTCAATTTTCTTTTCCATTCTTCTGTATATTATTCTTGTAAGCAGCTTCGATGCATGAGCTGTGAAGCTGATTGTGCGATAATTCTCGCACTTGTCAGCTCTTGCCGTCTTCGGAATTGTGTGGATGATGCTTCTCCGAAAGTAAGATGGTATATCGCCAGACTCATATATTCTACACACCAACGTGAAAAGTCGTTTTGTTGCCACTTCCCCCAATGATTTTAGAAATTCTGATGGAATGTTATCTATCCCTTCTGCCTTATTTGACCGTAAGTCCTCCAAAGCTTTGTTAGTGTGTCATTAACGACTGCCGCAGATTAATTGGGAGCTCCAAGTTCTTTTAAGGTGCTGAATAACGTTCCCTGTTAACAGAATCACATTGTTTTTGAAGTCTACAGATGTTATATAAATATTTTTAAATATCAGAATTTAAATTTACCATTTCAAATTTTTTCCGTGGAAGATCGTCCTTCTCTAAACCTTCCTTGCTACTTTGCCAGCTACTAATCCCGTTGGCCTTCCAACTTGTTTTGTTATACTTTTAAAGGAACTTTATAAATCACTGCAAGGAGGAAATTTCCTCGCTAGTTATTGGGGTCAGTTTTACCTCATTTTTCTGGATAGGGTGAAGTAACGCTGTTTTCCAGTGTTCTTGTGGAGGATTAGTTTCCCACAGTTTTTGAAAGACTCCTTGTACTTTTTTCACTGTTAAACACCTGCTATTTTCCACATTTCAGCAGTTACTGAATTTTCCACCAGGGCCTTTTTATTCTTTATATCTTTAACGACATATTGGATTTCCTCCACCCTACGGGGTTCTCAATTTGTGTTACGTCATGGGTTTTGTTCATGAAATTAGTTTCTTACATATTCACAGTTTAACAACCTCTCGAAATGATTTGTTAGTATTTCACAGTTTTCTTTGTTGTTCGTGGATAATTCTTCTATTTCATATTTTGGTGATAGGTAAGTTTGTACGCATTATTTTAATGTTTTATGGGCATTTATGGGATTATTCTTTTGGAAGTTTTCCTCAATTACTGACAGCTAGTTTCTTTTGAACTCCATTCTGACTGTCCTTATCGTTTTTTATTTTTGGCACCTGTGTTGTTGAAATCTGATAAAATAGTCTCTTCTTTTGGTAGAGTAATATATCTGAACAGCTCGTTTTCGAAACCTTTTTAATTGTGTCATTTCAAGGCCCGATTGATCAACTTTGTTTTAAACACTTTCCAGTCTTCTGCGTCTTTAGTTAGTCGTCCCTGAAATTCTTGTTTCTTCATTTTCAAAACTTCGGTGTCAGTTTCATAAATCTTATGCCCTGTCCTCTAATCCTTGACTCTGTTCCTACATTTCAACCCTTCATAATTTTGAGTTCATAACTTCCTTTTTATTGTTAAAACATATAGTTACATTATCGATCTCAAACTCTCCTCAATTTGTATTAGATGAATTCCAAGTTTTCTGTTTCATCGGCAGTTTCTTAAAATTTGTGGACACTGATTTGAATTTGAAGCCTCTACAAAGTTCTCTTAGTCTTTTGCCATGTTTATTTGTTCTGGATACTCTATAACTGTATCCCTCAACTTCCTTTCTTCCGTGCACTGAAGTGCCCTAACAAAATATTATTATTCTTCAATGGAAATTTAGGTAGTTCGTGTTCAACTGAATCCTAGAAGCTTTCAACGTATTCTGTCATCATTTACAGGAACTTGAGGGTTTATTAAAGTTGTATTTGGTATTCACTAACACTTCACTAATTCTTATAGTTCCGCTGTTTTCCGAAGTGAATTTATTTTTAGTGTGCCAACGAAATGTTTCCTTTGTGTTTTTAATTTACATGCAGGGTTTCCAGAGCATTGTGAGTCCTTCACTTTGTTCCCAAGAACCCAATGGCCTGGTTTCTCAGCTTTCTGCGACGGCTTGAATTTGCGCGCGCAACATCCTAATTGCGTAACTTCAGTGCTAATTTGAAATGGCACAGCGTATAGAGTTTCTTTTGTCAGCATTTATTTCTCAGCACAACCTATCCTGAAACGACCGCACAAGCTCTCCACAGCGTTTTTGAGCGCTCTGTATATTGTTTCCTGTATACATATTTCGTGAAAAGATCACAAAGATAAGAGAGACTGGTGCCCACGACTAGGCTTACTGGCAATGGTATTTCCCGTGAAATATTCGTGACTAGAATAGGTATGGGTTGTAGTGACAATGGTGCATGAAGTACGCTCCACCAAACTCAGCAAGATGACTTGCGGTGTACAGACGTAGACGTATATGCATGGCACAACGCGAGCGAATGTTTGTGTTCAGTATTGGTGACAGGCGTTAGTTCAAGAGGATTGTGACGAAAAATAAGGAGACGACAAGTGCGTAAGTCACTAGATAACTGAATGTTACCGAGCGGGGTGGCGCAGTGGTTAGACACTGGACTCGCATTCGGGAGGACGACGGTTCAACCCAGCGTCCGGCCATCCTGATTTATGTTTTCTGTGATTTCCCTAAATCACTCCAGGCAAATACCGAGATGGTTCCTCTGAAAGGGCACGGCCGACTTCCTTCCCCATCCTTCCCTAATCCGATGAGACCGATGACCACGCTGTCTGGTCTCCTTCCCCAAACCAACCAACCAACCAACCAACTGAATGTTGCCCTCGTGAACCCTGTCAGCAAGAAAACAACACGAAGGGAGTTACATAAGCAGGGAATTACAGGGCGACATGAAATTCCAAAACTCCTCATGACCGGTTGTAAACTCCCCACCGAAATTTTAAAGATATTATTTTAATAGAAATGGAGCCAAGCGTAAAATTCCTAGCAATTAAATTTAATGACAATAAAAATGAGAATCGCAATCTGAGTCAAGGTGTAAACTGTCACGAAGATAATGAAAAACAATTCAATGCTAATGAGAGTTCAGAGACAATGTAAACTCAGTTAAACCAAAATATCGGTCTTTGGCCCTGTGCAAAAAAATCATAATTAATTTCTTACCTCATTCGAAACTGCGTGTCAAAGTTCTGCTCTTATTGTTGACCATGGCTTGGAGGAAATGCATTGCAAGTATTATTTTTTTTTTTTTTTTAAATTTAACTGAAACTTTTCTTTAAAGGAAATGGAAAGAAATTGTTCGTTCAATTAAATAGTTCTTTTGTTAAAAATATTGCTTTGAAAACCAAAATTATTATTGGGGCGATTGTTGCACAAATTAGTTACAGTTAATTTACATTATTAGCTGAGCGCATTTAAAAATAATGTACCTCATCCTGAATCTTGACCAGAGACCCATGTCGACGCCTGCGACTGCGTCCCGCTCGCGACCGTGACAGGACTAGACCACTACTGCCGACAGACTGCATCACACAACTGCACTGGGCTGCTATTACCGACAGACTACTGCTCGCAACTGTACTGCACGACTACAACTGACAGAGTACCGCTCGCAACTCTCGCGCGGTCAAGCGCAGACTAGCCACGATAAATGGCTCTCTGGTCAGAGACTCTGCAATGCCTCGCCATCGCCGCCACACAACATACGTGTTTCATAACCCTCCACTGGGGGGGGGGGGGGGGGGGGTAAAAAATTGGCAGCAATGGTGAGTCATTTGGACTTGCCAAGCGCGGCAAAATTTTTCTTTAATTAATCAACTTCTAGAATTTACAGAATATTTAGATACATGAATTAAATGTTGTGCACATGCACCGAGTACAAAACATTTCAGACAAAGACAAAATGTGAGTACAAAACATAGTAGCAAATCAGAAAACTGTATATACAAATTATGTGACAGATAAAGTGCACACGCACTGAAAAAATTCTGTAGCATTTTCAGAACAAATAAACAGAATGGCAGAAAATCATGTTGACAAGTGACATGAGTGCACATGCACTGCAGTTCAGAACATATGATCAAAATAAAAATGTATATACAATATAAAAGACAAGAGTGCACATATACTGTACTTCAGAACAAATCGAAAAAATGTCTTTAGCATTTTCACAACAAATAAACATAATGGCAAAAAAATCATGTCGACAAGTGACATAAGTGTACTCGCACTGGAGTTCAGCAAATCGAAAAAAATGTATATCCCATGAACATAAATGATGTTAGCAAAAAAATGATTTTCACTATTAGGATAGGAAAGGGAAGGATTGCATCATGGTTGTAGCACTTAAGATTGCACACAGCTGTTCTGAAAGTCCATATCTTTCCAAAGAAGAACAACACCAAGTGACACAATTTGAAGTTCTTTCCCCATCAGAATTTATCAGCGTAGCCAAGACACTGAACTGTCGTAGTAATGTTCCATGTTTTCATTTTGGCAGTACATTAGGTACACCAAACAGTGGGACCATAATAACGTCTTCATCGCTCACGGTGGTGGACAGCATGTCGTATCAACACCACGCTCTTACAAGGCACATCAACGTAGAATTAGTGCAAAAACCAAATATAGTGCTCCATGATCAAGAGGATGGACAGAACAAATGGATATTGCAGTAATTCAGGGTAGTTAGCTCATAAGGTGAAGGACATTAAGTCACATAATAGGCTTCATTGGGAATTACAGTAGTAGTTTGCGGCATTCATAGCCCAGTTATTGAACATTTCTGTACCAAGTATGTAGTATTACAGAATAATGTTCATAAAATTAAATTATTGGCATCATGGGTAATCGTATTACAATAAACAGTGGCAGTCCTTGGCCAGTTACAAAGCATATTTAGTATGACAGAATAATGTTCATCAGAAGTCTTAATTGAAAAGGAGAGTCATTTATTGGCCTACCATTAACATAATACATTGAGTGATAATAATTATTGGCACTCATTGGCCATTTACCAAAACATGAAAAGTTAACATTGAAAACAAGAGCTAATTAATGGCATAATTAATATCATAATTCATTTAGTGACATTAATTATTGGCACTCAGTGGCCAGTTATAGAACATGAAAAGTCATAATTGAAAACAGGAGCTAATTAATGGCATAATTAGTAACGTAATTCATTTAGTGACATTAATTATTGACACTCATTGGCCAGTTACCAAAACATGAAAGGTCATAATTCATTTAATTAGATTAATTATTGGCACTCAGTGGCCAGTAAGTACTGAGTAGTATAAAACATTGTTCATCATTCAGTATTATTCAGATCATTAAGAAGTCATTATTAAAAATCAGTTAATTACAGTCACAGCATTAACAATCATGGGCATTATAAGTAGTCTCATTACAATAAACAGTGGCAGTTATTTGCCTGTTACAAAGCATTATTTCATATTTTTTTTTGTATCATTAAGAAGTCATTACTGAAGTGACATACTATTCAGAGCTGATCAGTATTATTCAGAATTCTCTTAAACTAGTAACATTATTTGGGACTGGTAATACATTTTGTTTTTGTGCTAGCAATGCATTGCTTTGGGTAATTATAAGGGAAAGCAAGAAGAAAAAAATTTGTTTTTGGTTTGTTGGTATAAATGAAAATGTGTAACGTCATCCATCATAAGTCAGCTGTGGCAAGATTATGAAACAAGTAGAGTATATGTAATCACATTCATAGATTTAATGAACAACTGCTTATAGCACATTAATCTCATAAATAATTTCTCCTGCAAAAAATATATAAAGAAATGGATTATTAAGCTGAAAAGAGAAATGCATTTTATGCTTAAAAGTAGTGAACTTCGAATTAACAGGTAGTTAATGTGTGTAAAAAATGTGTTCCATAGCTGTCCTTTCCAAAACCTTCAGTCATTATACTGTGCAATATAACTCCTGCTGTCAAAACGAACTCCAACAAATACTTAAATAACTTCGTAGCCTAAATATAACTACAACATTATCCTCATCTGCAAAGAAAACTTCATTATCCATATCATCAAAACTCCATTATCATCATCACCTGTAAAGAAAAACTTCATTATTCATAGCAGCATATTCTTCATCATTATTCATTAGCATTCATTATCATCTGCAAAAAATCACTTCATTACTCATTACACAACTATTCCTTATCTCTAGCATATTTCATCACTAAAACTAAGATGTGTAGTTCTGTCTGACAGCCTGCATCAATCACCTTGTATTCTGAAAGAAAAAATTAGTTAAGACTGCTATTCTACGATGAGTATAGTATATTCTTGTTAATGCTTGTTAATCCTGATCCATTTACTCTTCCTCATAAAGTTATTGCATCTTCTTTCGTTTATTCCATAGGTGAAATTCCCATTTCTGTTGAATTTATTTCTTACACGCATCATTTCTTTCTGAAATTGATGAACAGAGATTAATGTCTTACATTTAAATCATATACCCACTAAATAATGACTGGTTTATGGTGACATAATTAACCATACAGCATAACATGACAGAAAACGTAATATGTCAAAGACATTGACGGTGTTCAGATGCAAAAATGTACACAGAATAATACAATGCAGCAGCAAAAAAATGTAAAACAGTCACGATGTTGAGATATCATAGGGCAAAAAATGTCCAAGTCAACTGATGTGTGTTATATCTTAACTATTTCACAGTGCATACAAACAAAACTGGAATACAATCATACACACAAAAAAAAATGGAAAATGTGCACGGTCTGATGTGTAACGACAAGAAGAGCGACCTGCTAACCTTACCTTGCCTGGCACTTGCCAAGAAAAAATACGATAATCATCAGTAATTAGTCATGTGAATATAATTGCATAAGTGGTCATAAAGATTAGTAAATGGCATCATAGCATGTTACATCATAAAGTGTCTTCATTCAATAAAGGGTTTAATATTTGACCAATGGTGGTTGCCTTTCGATTTTCTGGTTCTCAAAGTTTCGACGTGTACAACATTGGGGTGAGGGATGCTGCGAATCCGATATGGACCTGCGTATAGAAGTTCAAATTTACTGCACTTACCTTTTATTCTGCTGGATAAATAATGTGTTCGTACTAATATCTTCTGTCCAATGTGAAAGTCTCGGCGTCTACAAACCTGTTTTTGCTGTCTTCTCCGGCGCTCTGCGGCACGTTTGATGTTGTTTAGCGCAATGTCAATTATTTCGTGGTGTCTTAGTCGACGACAGGTAGGGAAGTTTACTAATTCTTTAATTTTGTTTGGTGGTTCAACGTTTTTCAGTATAGCAGACGGAGATAGCATAGTGGATTCATTTGGAATGAAATTAATTACATCTTGGAATGAGAATATGTGTGTGTCCCAATCAATGCGTCTTTAGTGGCAATATATTCTACACAGTTTACCAATTTCTTTCATTAATCTTTCACAGGGGTTCGAAGAAGCGTGGTACTTGGATATATAAATCGGAGGAATTTTTTTAGCTCGTAACATACGTGTCCATGTAGCAGAACGAAATTGTGATCCATTGTCAGAAATTACTTTCATCACATGCCCTACATGAAATAGAAAATGTTTTACAAATGCTTTCGAAACAGTTTTAGCAGTAGCTTTGCGTAACGGAGTGAAAGTAACAAATTTTGAAGTGAGTTCAACAGCGACAAAGATGTAGCAAAAACCTCTGTTAGTTCTCGGAATCGGACCAAAAATGTCTACAGCGGCCATGTGTCTTAATTTAACAGGTATAATGGGATATAATGGAGGAATATGTGAAGTGGTGTCTGACTTAGCTTTCTGGCAAATTTTACAAGACGCTAAAACTCGTCGTACACGTTTCTCCATGTTGATAAAATAACAGTTCTGTCTCAGTATAAGAAAACATTTTCGTGCTCCGTAATGTGCGTAACTTAAATGAGTGTACCAGATTAATTTGTTAACCAGTTCGTCAGGGATGCATAATAACCAGTTGTTGCTGTCAGGATGAGAGCGGCGAAACAGAATGTCATTGCTTACAGTGTAATGGTTTCTAATCGTAACATTATTCCTATCTTGCCAAAGGTGTTTAATTTCTTTCCAGACGTTGTCTTTATTTTGTTCTTGTGCTATGTCCTGTAGTGACGACGAAATAAAATTTTCAAATGCTACTTGTTGAATGTATATGACACTGAAATTTGCTTTGCAGAAGTTGGTTGCTATGTCTTTCTGATTGTTGCTCAGAGAACGCGATAGTGCGTTTGCCATAACATTTTGTGTGCCGGGAATGTGAACTATTGTAAAATTAAATTCCTGCAAATACAGTTTCCATCTGCTTAATCTGTCGTGAGTGAATTTAGCCGAAAGTAAAAATTGTATTGCTCTGTGATCTGTGTAAACTGTAGTGTGTCTCCCATAAAGAAAGTGCCAAAATCTCGTGAAAGCCCATACAACACATAATGTTTCCAATTCTGTAACGGAATAATTTCGTTCAGCAGGTGACAAAATGCGACTTGCAAATGCGATGTTTTTAATTACTATTGAACCATCTTCTTCAATTTCCTGGAAAATATGTACGCCTAAAGCGGTGTTTGAACTGTCAGTGGCAATGGAAAAATTTCTAGTAAGATCTGGGTGCGACAAAAGTGGAGCATTCAACAAAGCATGTTTCAGGTTCACAAATTCAGAATGTGCTTGCTTATCCCAAGACCAAATACTGTTTTTACCTGTTAAATGGCATAATCTAGGTGTGTCTAAAGCAGAATGATGAATAAATTTACGAAAAAAGTTAATTAAGCCCAAAAAACTGCGTAATTGCTTCTTCGTCGTAGGAACAGTAATGTCACGTAGAGCTTGAAGTTTTTCCGGATCCGGTGCAATGCCTTCTGCTGAAATTACGTGTCCAAGAAATTTTATAGAAGTTTTGCCAAAGTGCGATTTACTGAGGTTAACGGTGAGTCCTTGAGCATGAAAAGTTTATAACAGTCGTTTTAGAATCATATTGTGTTCAGACCAGTTAGCTTCTGCGATATGAATGTCGTCTATGTACGTCCTAATTCTGTCTTTAATGCAAACGCGTGTCGGATGGCGTCAAAATTAATAACATTTTCGTCAACAAGATTCTGCGTGTCTAAATTATTGCTTACGTTACTGGAATATGCAACCTGTACTGTGTCTGGTCAAATTCTGTCGTACGTGCTATTATTTACGGGAGGATGCTGTGGCATTTCGTCTATTGGAACTGCTCTGTTATTTCTTACTGACGTGTTACGCTATAGATGACACCTATTGCCTGGTTCATTCATGATTATTTGTTGTTGCTAATGTTCTTGCTGCTGATAAGATAGACTGTTATTAAATGTACGCTGAAAATTGTGCTCGTTATTTTTACGTCTGTCGTAATAGTCATTTCTATACGGTGCATTGCGATAGGAATTGAAATACTGAGTTTTCTGTACGTAGTTATTTCCTTGCTGCCGTGCGTTACTATTTGTTGTATCAGGGACTATACGTGCATGCGGCGAAACATTAAAGTTTGGTTGACCTTGTAGACTGCATTGTTGGTTAGGTATGCTAAGCGGTTGATTTTCATGCTATTGTAGTGAAAAACGTCTATTGTTACTAAAATGTGGTTGCGACTGCCGAAAATTTTGTACATACTGATGATTTACGATTTTATCTGTTATTAAAGTTCTCGTAGTTGTCATTTCTCGAGTGCCTAATGAAAATTGTCACATTCCGTAAAGATTTCTCTTATCGGGTTTTCATTACAACGTTTCTTAATTCTACATAGAGCAATAGTTAAAGAGCTGTTTTGATAGATATAAAGGATAGTAGAAGAGAAGGCAGCAGTGCAGAAAACTAAAGATGAAACAGCACTACTACAGCTCGGGGCCCTATGCACGCTACGGCACATATTCATTAAAGCGTAATGAATCCCCTAAGGTCTTTTACGCACTGCAAATAAATTTTAGCTTTTGCGTTGCAAGCAATAGCGGTAAAATTCCAAAAGTAAATCGCTGTATTCTTGCTAATTCCAGTTTCTGCATAATAGGTAATGCTGATGAAAATACAATAGCAAATTGTCGCCTCAGGTTCAAAGCTAGTTTCTCCATTACAGGTAATAGCGGTGAAAGTACAAAAATAAATTGTCGTATACAGTGCAAATCGTGTATCTGTGTTCTGCCATTATTAAATTCCTTACATTTTCTTACAAATGCAAATTGCTTATAATCAACGTTCTCGTCACTGAATTTGATAACACGTTCAGGTTTGTGTGTGAATCTGTTCGTCTGTGTCATTTCGGATTTCAAGTTGCGTAGCTTTTCAGATTTTAAGTCGCGTGGCTTTTCGGATTTTAAGTCGCGTAGTTGCTGTAAATTGCTCAAATTATACGCACTGCCTAAGTCTGACAAATGTTCGTAAAGTGGCGTCTGCTGTGATGTGTTATTAACTGAAATATTTTTCATATCTGTTACCTCTTGCTGTAAATTTGACAAATTTCTCCGTAATGAGTGATTAGCTGAATCGATCTCATTGACTGTCTGTTGTAGATTTTGAAATTCCGGTGTTTGACTGAATGAAACCGGTCTGATTTGTTGTCATTACTACTTTCTATAACGTCAATACGACTGGCCAATTCATCGTATTTTTCAGTCAGTATTTTTACGTGCTCATCGGTTTTAGAATCGGACGCATTAATCTGTTTTTGCAACTTACGTGTAGTTTCGTTCAGTTTTTTAACATCAGCTTTGATGACATCGCAATCCTGTGTTAGTTCTAATTGTTCGAATCTGTCTGTCACTGTTTGAATATCTACTGTGTGTGTATCTGTTTTTGATTTAAGATCAGAAATTTCATCACGTAATTCCGGGTTCAACTGTTCGATGGTATTAATTTTGTCGGACACTGTAGTAATATTCTTGTCTACATACGTTTTTGCCTTCGCAAACATTTTACGTTTGTCTTCTTGCCTTTGAGCAGTGATTGTTTCCATGACTTGACGTTTGACTTCATTTTGGCCCTGAATAAATTTGCGGAAACGCGTATCACTGTTTTGTATGTGAAGATTAAAGCGTTCGTCAATTTGAGAGTTCTGTTGGTCGAATTTCGCGTCTATCCTTTCATCCATTGCGCGCGAAAGTTCTGCTGTCATTGTTTTAAACTCGTCACGTAATTGTGTAGCCTTTTCAGAGCATTGTTTAGCGACTGTACTAATTTCCGCTCTAAGTGTTTCTGTTGCGGCTGTTTGCATTTCCCTTAATTCTTGAGCAACAGATCTAATTTCTTCGCTATTTTTCTTTGAACAAGCCTCAATTTCCTCGTGTAACTGTTCCTTAGTGTCATGACACTGCGCGGCAACGTCTCTAATTTGTTCACTAAGCTGTCTGGAACTGTTGTCTAATTTATCATTTAGCTGTTTGGAACTGTTGTCTAATTTATTATTTAGCTGTTTGGAACTGTTGTCTAATTTATCATTTAGCTGTTTGGAACTGTTGTCTAATTTTTGATTAAGCTGTTTGTTCTGTTCACTAAGTTGTTTGAGATCTTCACTCTGTTGTTTGGAATTTACACTATTTTCATTAAGTTGTTTACTCATTTGTAGCAACAATGCCATAATTGGATCCGACACAAGATTAGCATTTCTATTCTCTGTGCTGTTTAATGATGGATCTGGAATTGTCTCGCTTTCTGTAACCATTTGGTTATTCTGAGATTTACACAAAGGTTTGCCAGTCGGATTTACACTGTCGGTCACTATTTCGGAATTAAATGGATCCGTCGTACTTTCAATACACTGTTCATTTTCATTAGACAGATTTGTGTGTTCATCACGTAAATTTAGTAAACCGGTTGTGTTATGCTGGGCAGCGCTCATTACAATAGAGCGTCCCGCGTCATCGATTGTCGTCAAATCAACAGAGGACATAACCGAGTTCGTTTGTTCATCATTAAGACAAAAGTCATCATTAGTGGTTGGAACACATTGATTGTCAGTGAACGCAGGATTGGCATCATTACACTGCGTGTCACAATTACTATCGGTCACACTGTTTAAGTCGGTAATTTCATTCATAATACCTCGCAATACACTATTCACAGTCTTTCGCGGCATTTTTACAATAGTCAAAATGATTCACAAAATAAATAAGCACAATGCAAAAGCAACACACAAATACAACAGAGCAACGAATTGCCGTTCATCTGTAGAAAGAAAGTCACAAGATTAGTAAAAGCGTTGCGCCAAATTCTAATTATATCTAAGCAAATAAGAGCAGATATCTGACTGTTTTTCAAAAGATTCTCAACGAAATACGATCCTGGACTGGGTGTCGCCAAGTGTAACCTCCCCACCGAAATTTTAAAGATATTATTTTAATAGAAATGGAGCCAAGCGTAACCTCCCTAGCAATTAAATTTAATGACAATAAAGATGAGAATCGCAATCTGACTCAAGGTGTAAACTGTCACGAAAATAATGAAAAACAATTCAATGCTAATGAGAGTTCAGAGACAATGTAAACTCAATTAAACCAAAATATCGGTCTTTGGCCCTGTGCAAAAAAATCATAATTAATTTCTTACCTCATTCGAAACTGCATGTCAAAGTTCTGCTCTTATTGTTGACCACGGCTTGGAGGAAATGCTTTGCAAGTATTATTATTTTTTTTTTTTTTTTAAATTTAACTGAAACTTTTCTTTAAAGGAAATGGAAGGAAATCGTTCGTTCAATTAAATAGTTCTTTTGTTAAAAATATTGCTTTGAAAACCAAAATTATTATTGGGGCGATTGTTGCACAAATTAGTTACAGTTAATTTACATTATTAGCTGAGCGCATTTAAAAATAATATACCTCATCCTGAATCTTGACCAGAGACCCATGTCGACGCCTGCGACTGCGTCCCGCTCGCGACCGTGACAGGGCTAGACCACTACTGCGGACCGACTACATCACACAACTGCACTGGGCTGCTACTACCGACAGACTACTGCTCGCAACTGTACTGCACGACTACTACTGACAGAGTACCGCTCGCAACTCTCGCGCGGTCAAGCGCAGACTAGCCACGATAAATGGCTCTCTGGTCAGAGACTCTGCAATGCCTCGCCATCGCCGCCACACAACATACGTGTTTCACGGTTTAAATGCCCATAACGGGAAATGGGACGAAGTTTTTAGGTCGCATGAGTCTTGTTTCACACTTATTTCAACAAATGGCTGAATTTATGTCCCAGGACTGAGAACTGGCGGAGGTTCGGTGATGATATGAACAGTACTATCGTGGTATCTCATGGTCTCCTCGGCTATTCTCTATTCATTCATATATTCATATCACGGTATTTCATTATTTCGTGGGCTCCACGTTTATTCAGCTAGGCCACACTACCGCCAAGGATTAAGTGACCATCTTGGTTGATTACTCTTCATCTCCAGTATCATTACCTGAGCTTGACAATATTTTTCAGAGCGAATGGTGTAACATTCCCTTGAGATCCATACAGGACCCGAATTTATCCATTGTGAGACGACTGGAAGCTGTTTTGAATGTCCACGGGCTTCCTCAACTTAATAGGTACTGTAATGTGTTGTGTTTGGATGTTTATATATTTTTGTCCACCTGCCGTACGTACCATGTCATCTCCTAAAACTAGCCAAAATCTAAGAATATATGGCAGAAATCTAAAATTTCAAGTTACCTGCCTGGAAACATTGAAGAGATAAGAAGGGGTTAAGCGAAGGGCCATATGAGAAAGGGTGTAAGGGTACTTCATCGAGATTAATGGGTTGAATGAACAATTATCAGACTCTTGTTTAAAATGTCATTATTTGTGGTTGTTTTGCAGAGTTTTGTGGAAATTTATTATCAAATATCCATAACAGTCTAATGCAGGAAGTGGTATTCAGCTGACTGTTGACTAATTTGAGACAAGTCGTAACTCATTCGCGTTGTCTCTCTTTGCGAGTGTCTATAATTGCAGACACAGTGTTTGTAACGGTAGCCTCCGTCTTCTTTTCACCACAGGAACAGGCTGAAATTAGCTCTGAATGTTTGATGTCTTGCTGTAGTTGTATACACAAAGTTCCACACCAGCCGAACTCCGGAAGTCGTCCGACCCATGACTCATAACAAGTAGTCTCTGATGGGCAGTGATGGCCCTTGTAATAGTTACCCGCACCCGTGTGAATACTGGACGACTTTAAGGAGGCCAGCCAAGGTCTAGGAGTTAGGGAAGCTATTTGGTTTAGTGCGTCGTTAAAGTTCATGGCTCTCTGTCTGCCTTTATTTTACGTCCAACTTGGGACATTACCGGAGAACAGCGATAACACGGGATACCCCGTCGTTTCGCGCGGAACGTACGGTGACTCCTCTCGCCAAATTCGCCCCCTGTGTTTAACATTTCACGTATGAGATTGGTAAACAACTGGCTTAAGAGCAGAATTTAGTTAGGAAAATAGTGCAGTAATTCCTTGCTGCTACTTGGTGACTAGAGCACCGCCTAAACATCGTAGAGAAACTTTAGCGGCTGCTTTCCTGAACTTCGTGGGAGTTGAAGGAAACATCTGCTGCTTAGACCGTGGAAAATAATGCGTGATAATCATTTTTTTCTTGGGTTATATTTAAAAAGGTGGACAGCAACAGTTCATTTAAATTATCTTACTTTACCAAATATCGCATTAAAAAAGGTTTTATCACGGTCTGAAGCACATATACAGCGGCGGCACGTCTGCTAGCCAGAAATACTTCTAAATATATTGCAATATTCGCATCAAATAACGAATTTAATTAATTATTCAAATGCAGCTGTAATAAATACAACTTTTCTTTTTAATGTGAGATAGACATTAACGATCCGCGAGAACTGAAAGTAAAATGCTGACATTAGTTATGGATTCTAACAAACAAACGTCCTTTGTCAAAGTCGCTCCTATTACATGTGATGAGATGGGACAGTTCAGTGAGATCGTACACAAGAGGAGAACATGAACGTGGCGCATAAAAAACATCGGAATTGTTGTATTATACAGATAACATGATGTATACTATTAGTTTTAAATGTCTAAATCTCTACCATCTGACCGTTTACTTTAGTAACTGCTAGGTGTGTCAAGTACTTTGTGTTTAGGATCAATACATGTCTAGCTATCATAATGTTTTGTCTTCATAAAAATTTATACTGACTTATGTCTACAACACCCTACTTAATGTAGACATCGTTGAACGCCATAGGGTTAGGTGCCTACCATTGGTCGATATGAAATGGAAAACGAAACAAATGACCGATTATGATTTTTTCCGTTGCACAATTTCTAGACTTGTGATCACTGAAGTTCTTTAAGATTTTTCGTAACAACATTTTGTAATATGTTTATGCATATTAATAGGCCGGAACACAAATTTTTGTGTTTTTATTTTTTATGTAGGTACTTCGGTTGCTGTTCGTTTACTTATCGATTGTTATTTTTTATTTGTAGTTTACTATAGCCAACTGAGTTTACATATTGTCATTTTGTCGTTTGGAAATAGTGAGTGGAGTTGTGGACGATAGAAAATGGAGTGCCAAGTGGACAAACTGGAACTTACTCGATATATTCAATAGAGTTTAGTGGAGGAGTAACTGCAGCGGAGACAGCCAGAAACATTTGCGCCGTTTATGGGGATAATGCCATTGGACAGAGCAGGCAAGAAAATAGTTTTCTCATCTGAAGGGGCTCCGGATAGCCCTATCTTTCGTATATTTAAATAGCTCTTATATATTATATGTTTTCTCACAAAGTATTTGATACAGGTTATTTATTGAAGTATTGGCTACAACTTAACACAGGGATTTTTAAAAATTTTAATTCAGTTGTTACATCTTAATTTTTTTCTATTGTAATGAAAATTCAATACAGTTTTGTGTCATTTTTTGTTTATAAATTCAACATTATACAGGTTTTTGGGAAAAGGCCGTGTTAAGTTACGCAGAAGGGAAGGTGTAACATTTCCTGAAAATTTAAAGCAAATTGGTTTGGTAGAGTCTGAGAAAAGATGTAATTTGTATGAAAAAATAAAACTTTTGGGAATCGAACGACAGACTTTGGATTACCACAGTGCATGCCAGGTTCATAGAATAGATTATCTTTATCTTTTGCATACTCCTCCTCTGACTTCTTTGTCCAGCTTCTTCTTTGTCCTTCTCTTCCTGTTTACTCTGGTTTGTATTAGTAGCCTGTTTACAGCACTGTCAGCATCTCGAGGACGTTCCTTGTCGAAAGCAAGCATCGTTCGTACCGTGTTGAAACCTATCTTTATTCCAATATTTCGAAATACTTTGCACCGTATAACACTGCCATCTTTGAAAGTAGCAACAGCATCATACACACCAAAGTAAAGTGTTTCTGTTTCAGCTAAATCAGTCTTGAGGATTCTTGACCATATAACACAATTTACCGTTTTAATTGGGTTTTGAGTTTTTCTGTGAGCACATGATTTCAAGTATTCAAGTGCTGCTGAGTCTCTGAAAATAGGTTTTATCGCCTCCATTACCGCATCACACATACTATGTTTATGAGTGTGTACTACACCTGTTAGCAGTCCCTTGTTGTACCTATACCAACAGTTCTGTGCTTTGGGACACAAGTAATGATGGGGACTTTCATCGGTCGAAGAAGTATGAAAAATGGAGCCCAAACAGCCTTCTTTATTTCATCGACAATGTGTGTGTTTTGCTAAACAGCCATTCCCTAATAGTTCTGTATTTTCTCAATTACATTGTACGAAGCTTCCAGTAGCCGAAGTCTTGATCCCATTCGTTTCTGTAAGTGTCCTGAACACTCAGATTTCTACACTACAACGTCATGTTTGAAACTTTAAGAATCACCGTCACCAAGATCATTCACATTTCGCACTTTATCACACTGCACTTAATCATGTTACTCTTCGTTCTTTCCTTTCTTATACATAAGCCATATGTAAACTGAATGGGTTATAGACCCCACCAAATGTAAATTAACGACTTATTTTGTGCCAAGAATAATGTTTTGATACACTGTTAAATATCTGTACGAAACAAAATGAGAAATACGCTCTTCAGTTTGTAAGTAGGCTGTTTAGGTTTTTTTATTGGTAACGCCACCTCTGTATGAAAATCACTGGCTGTGCTGTGTGCAGTCTGTGGCTGCTTTGCATTGTTGTAATACTCGCCATTGTAGTGTTGGGCAGCGGCAGCTGGATGTGAACAGCGCGTAGCTTTGCGCAGTTGGAGGTGAGCTGCCAGCAGTGGTGGATGTGGGGAGAGAGATGGCGGAGATTTGTAATTTGTCATGAACTGCTATATTTATATATGATGATATCAAGGTAAATACATTGTTTGTTCTCTATTAATATCTTTCATTTGCTAACTATCCCTATCAGTAGTTAGTGCCTTCCATAGTTTGAATCTTTTATTTAGCTGGCAGTAGTGGCGCTCGCTGTATTGCAGTAGCTTGAGCAGCGAAGATTTTTGTGAGGTAAGTGATTTGTGAAAGGTATAGTTTAATGTTAGTCAGGGCCATTCTTTTGTAGGGATTTTTGAAAGTCAGATTGCGTTGCGCTAAAAAAAAAAAAAAAAAAAATATTGTGTATCAGTTTAAGGACAGTCGTGTATAATTGTTCAAAGGGGACGGAATCTTTTATTTAGCTGGCAGTAGTGGCGCTCGCTGTATTGCAGTAGCTTGAGCAGCGAAGATTTTTGTGAGGTAAGTGATTTGTGAAAGGTATAGTTTAATGTTAGTCAGGGCCATTCTTTTGTAGGGAATTTTGAAAGTCAGATTGCGTCGCGCTAACAAAATATTGTGTGTCAGTTTAAGCACAGTCATTTGTAATTGTTCAAAAGGGGACGTTTCATATGGTGACCCTGCCAGGATTCGAACCTGGAATCTTCTGAATAATGAATAGTGGGTAGGGACTCTTGATTTGTGAAAAAGGATGTTGGAAACCAATTTGTAAAATTTTTTTGTGGGGAGCATGGGGGCTATGGAAGTAGGCTGTTTAGGTTTTTTTATTGGTAACGTCACGTAGCGCTCTGTGTGAGAATCACTGGCTGTGCCGTGTGCAGCCTGTGGCTAGTTTGCATTGTTGTCTGCCATTGTAGTGTTGGGCAGCGGCAGCTGGCTAACAATCACTCTGCAAGAACTGACAGGAATGATATCGACGGCATATTTGAAATTAATAAGTTAATTCAGAATAAAATTCAAACAATTGAGAATTGTAATGACGCTGATAGGCAGGACCTTTTTGAGATTTTACAAGAACTTTCCACAGTTTTTACTCATAAAACAGGAACAATCAAGGGATTTCAATACCAATTTCGTGTTCGTGAGCATACTAAATTTTGTGTTAGACCATATGTAATTCCAGCACATTATAGGGACCGTGTTAGAACAGAAATACAATCTATGATTGACGAGGGCATTATTGAGCCTGCAGTAAGCTCATACAACAATCCATTACATGTTGTTGAGAAGAAAAATGGATCGATCAGGCTTGTCTTAGATTCGAGACAAATCAATACGATCATTATTCCTGAAACAGACAGGCCGCAAACGTTGGAAGAACGTCTTCAAAATTTTAATGGTGTAAAAGTGTTGTCTTCCATTGATCTCAGATCCAGCTTTTATCAGATCGAACTTCATCCAGAATGTAGAAAATACACAGCTTTCCTTTGTTTCGGCGTTTGTTATCAGTTTCGGAAACTTCCCTTTGGTTTGAACATTTCTTCAGCAGCATTCATTCGCGGGCTAAATTTCATATTACCTGAGTTCTTAAAACGTCACATCACCTTATATGTGGACGATATTCTAATAGCAGAAGCTTCATGGGAACTACATAATCGCATCCTCAACAGTTTGTTACGTATTCTTGCAGAATCTGGAATTACAGTTAACTTGGAAAAGTCTGAATTCGGTAGGACAAAGGTGAAGTTTTTGGGACATATTATTTCTTCTGAAGGCATTCAGCCGGATCCTGAAAAGTTAGAAGCAATCAGAGCCATTCCAGTTCCATCCACAAAAAGACAAGTCCGCAGTTTTCTAGGTCTCGTAAATTTTTACCGTCGTTTTCTGAATATGCAAATTCTTGTTACACCAAAACTTTGTTCTCTCACTGGAAAAAATACTATTTGGAACTGGGACGAACAAGCACAATTGGAATTCAATTCTTTGAAAGAAGCGTTACTTCACGCGCCAATCTTAGCTCATCCAGATCTGTCACAAGATTTCTGCCTTAGCACGGATTCTTCTAAAGTCGGTCTTGGTGCCCATTTATTTCAAGAAGCCATAGAAAATGACACTACCATTCAGAAAACCATTGCTTTTGCTAGCCGAGTGCTAACAAAATCTGAAAAAAAATTATTCCGTTACTGAATTAGAAGCTTTAGCTATCGTTTGGACATTTAACAAATTCCGTTTCTTTCTTTCTGGTAAGCACGTAAAAGTATACAGTGATCATCGTGCATTACAATTTCTTATGTCTTCAAAATTAAATCATGACAGGTTAAAACGTTGGGCATTGTTTCTGCAAGAATTCCGCTTCACAATAGTCTACATTCCCGGTAAGGAGAACATTGTTGCGGACGCACTGTCACGCGCACCGGCTGGGCTTGAGAAAAATACCACAGAAGGCAACCTCGAGAAAAATTTCAGTATTCTTTACATTCAGAAAGTCGCCTTTGAAAACTTCATCACCACATCTTTAAAGGACATTGCTCATGAACAAGATAAAGATCCGCTTTGGAAAGACATCAAGAGCAAATGGCATGAAAAGACACACACACAGATTCGGCATTATTATCTGGTTAGAAACAACATACTGTTCAAACGCTGCACTGTTGATGACAAGCTATGGGTACTTTGCATTCCTGACGATTTTGTTAATAAGCTCATTTGGTACATTCATTTCAGCTACGCACATTTTGGTCCACGAAAATGTTATCATATTCTTCGAACGACTTGTTATTTTAACAATATGGAAAAAAGAATTCGAAGAGTCTTGTCTATTTGTAAACTTTGTCAAAAGGCGAAACCATCTACTGTCTCACATCGTGCTCCGTTGTTTCCTATCATTCCTTCTACATTAAAAGAATTTGCTGCTGTTGATCTCTTGGGACC
Organism: Schistocerca serialis cubense; assembly: GCF_023864345.2. NCBI lineage: Eukaryota > Metazoa > Arthropoda > Insecta > Orthoptera > Acrididae > Schistocerca > Schistocerca serialis. Next base: position 222,626,766 of record NC_064645.1, read on the forward strand.
GCTTGTCAGAACATCCAATGGATTTTCGTACGTTCTAGTCGCTGTTGAACTTACTTCAAAATTTGTTTCTTTCACTCCGTTACGTAAAGCCACTGGACGATCTGTATCCAACGCCTTTGTTAAAAATTTCTTACGTGAAGTTGGCCACGTTGCTAAAGTCATTTCAGATAACGGACCGCAATTTAGATCTGCTGTTTGGTCACGCACGCTTCGGAATCATAAAATCAAACCTGTTTTTATTTCATTGTACTCACCACATTGCAACCCGTCTGAACGGATTATGAAAGAAATCAATAAGCTTTGCAGACTTTATTGTCACAGAAAGCATCAGCATTGGGACAGACATCTACAATTATTTCAAAATGTGCTGAATGAAATGCCTCATGATTCCACTGCTTTACCACCTACTCTTGTACTGAAGAATGAAGAACCACCGAACAGAATCAGAGAGCTTGTACCTTTCCCGAATACACGTAAACTTCGACACAAAGACATAATTGATTTGGCTCTTAAAAATATAAAATCTGCAGCAGACAAAAGGAGAGAACTACACGGTAAAGCAAATGCAAAGAAATTATATATTGGTCAGAAAGTTCTCATTAAAGCTCATTCATTGTCACATAAGAAGAAACACTTGAGTCACAAATTCTTTCTAGTTTACAATGGACCTTACAGAATCCGACGTATACCACATGATAATTGCGTTGAAGTTGAAACTCCTCATACTAGGAAGAGTAAAGGTTTACACCACATTTCACATGTAAAACCGTTTATTGAAAGATAATCTGCTTTTTAACTTTGTCTTTGCCATATAACTTTTCACTTTACATGACCAGTATGCTTTGTCAGACTTAGAATCTATTAACATGCAACAATGTTTGAAGTTAAATATCCAATCAAGAACCAAGAGAACTTATTTAAACAGTAATTACAAATGCATTGTTATAGTGAACAGACGTCACAGTGTTATTGCGTGTGTACATTCTTGCTTGTTAGTTGCACGATTATGGAACGACTATAAGGCTTACATACTTAGAACATTTACCAGTATTGCTAATGAGATTTTAATGCAACATTTTGGTTTACTTGAGGGGATATTCTGGATTTGAAGTACTTTCAGTGAGATACCAGATGGCACAGTGGTTAGTTTATGTGACAGCTACACGATTTTATCACGACGCTACTAATGAGTGACAGTTTACAATGTTGCTTTTGCAGTGTTTCTGTTTTGTATCTGCACAGTTTTCTGTTTTGTTCTGGAAAGTGAAACAGGTTTTGGTGGTGACTTTTGTGGTGTGGCTACGGTGAGACTGCCTTTTCCGTAGCGCAACGGTGCGTTGCAGCGCAGTGCTTTCCTCATCACGGCAATAAGCGTAATAACTAAGATATCTATACGCAAAGCATTACACTTTTGTTTATCATGAGGTAAGTACATTGACTTCTGCAGAGCTTAGCTTTCGGAGGACGATAAGTACGACACTTCCACAGAATTATCTTACAGCAAGACGCACATTTAGCGCTACAGGACACGCATTTGAGTGATTAATTTTGTACTTAAAACATTTATTTTTAAAGATATTTGAAGTACAATGATACAAAGGTTTTCAGTGATACATTTCATTTCATTGCTGTAATCTGTAACACCTGAGGGTATAATTACATTAATCCTCAGGGGGTTACACACTTACTTTGTGTGCCATGTGTTTGACAACCACAAGGAACCCTAGCTAATATGGTATTTGCTTATACAACTTTACACATCGGTACCATATTTCTCTAACACACAAATTACACAGCTATCTGATCATTTAACTGAGAGATAAACATTTTTTTTACTACATCAGTGACACATGTTTACGCAATACACAGTTGGGTAACTTCACACTTATGAAACTGTATTTTGTCTGTACTTTGTAAACTGTTCATATTTTTTCGGAATCATTGTGATACTATGAGAGCTTTGAATGATGTATTTGGTAAGGGAGCATGATTTTAAAGTAAGTTTGAGGCAGTGCAGTACAACAAACCCTGTCCTTTCCTTTTGTATTATTCCGCTATATGTTTATGTACCCTTGTGTATTTGTCTTTTTCCTGTCTTTATGTGTTTAGCTAATAAGATTTATGTTGTAGAATTTTTCAAATACCATGTTATTTTCTTTGTAAAGATGTTTATACATTATTTATTCTGTTCTGTCTTAATGTTCATGTGTGAAGTTGGTGTTTCAAAAGTTATTGTGATCTTTTATGTATGTACTCATGTCATAATTCCACTGATGTATATGTTAGTTCGATTCTGTTGCAAAGCCTGTTTTACTACAAATGTTATCTGTATTGTTATGTTCTTTAATGATGTATTTTGTACCTTTGTAATTGTACTTTCATGTTGTAAATTTATAAAATTGTAATTGACACCAGTTCATCTTATTATTAACTTGTAAGTTACATTTCACTGCACACGTTTCTGTTGGTCATAGTATATGGACAATATGTGAGAAGTAGGGACTGATAGTGTTTGCACGTGTGTTAATAATTCAGCAAGGGACTGGATAACAGCATTGCTGGTTCTAAGGACAATTCCAAAAACTTTGTGAGTGCACAAGTGGTGGTTTATGGACTTGCTATATTCTCCGCAAGACTCTTCGATGGTGAATGTGCACCTGCACAATCGCAACAGATGGCTGCTGGCCATCTCTACAAGGACTACAGTGGGTCTGCATCTTTGATGGCCCACCATTAACATTATCTCTACAAGGACTACAGTGGGTCTGCACCTCTGGTGGCCCACCAATATCGTAATCTCTACCAGGACTACAGTGGGTCTGCTCTGTGATGACCTACCTACCAATATTCTTCACAACTTCGAATGACTCTGCTGTGGGTTTGCTCCATTGTGGCCCATTATCTGCCAGCATGTCAAGAGTCAGCACTGTCTTTCCGTTGGAAGGACAACGCTACTTCTTCAAGACTGCATGGAAATCCACTACTTCCGTGTGCATTTTCTTTTACTGCTCAGACTTTGAGAAAAACACTGCTATTCTACTGTTATGTACGATTAGGACTGTCTTTATGGACTGTGAGAAAATTTTAGCTTTTGACCAACATTGCAACCATAAGTGTGTGCATTTGATTTCTTTTTTATTGTAATTATGAAAAAATTTTTCAAATCTGTATTGGCCACTGCCCAATCCAATTTGTAAAACTTTTTGTGGGGAGCATGGGGGCTATGTAAGTAGGCTGTTTAGGTTTTTTTATTGGTAATGCCACCTCTGTATGAAAATCACTGGCTGTGCTGTGTGCAGTCTGTGGCTGCTTTGCATTGTTGTAATACTCGCCATTGTAGTGTTGGGCAGCGGCAGCTGGATGTGAACAGCGCGTAGCTTTGCGCAGTTGGAGGTGAGCCGCCAGCAGTGGTGGATGTGGGGAGAGAGATGGCGGAGATTTGTAATTTGTCATGAACTGCTATATTTATATATGATGATATCAAGGTAAATACATTGTTTGTTCTCTATTAATATCTTTCATTTGCTAACTATCCCTATCAGTAGTTAGTGCCTTCCATAGTTTGAATCTTTTATTTAGCTGGCAGTAGTGGTGCTCGCTGTATTGCAGTAGCTTGAGCAGCGAAGATTTTTGTGAGGTAAGTGATTTGTGAAAGGTATAGTTTAATGTTAGTCAGGGCCATTCTTTTGTAGGGATTTTTGAAAGTCAGATTGCGTTGCGCTAAAAAAAAAAAAATATTGTGTATCAGTTTAAGTACAGTCGCGTATAATTGTTCAAAGGGGACGTATCATAAGTTTATTAATTCATGTGTCTTCACCCTTTTATTTCGATAAGTGGTAGTGTACAGACGTATACTTGTGTCCGCCGTATCAGCATTGTTAAAAATGTGTATTTCAAACGTACATTAAAAGTATTATAAAAAGTTATTAAAAATTTAAATTTTTTTCGCACATTTAAGGCGTCCATTACAATCTGTTAAACATTTCACTCGCCGCCGATATCCTGCATCAAGAGGTTCGGAGCAGACGATAATAACTTACGCGATATCCCAAGAAGCGACCCGCATGGACATTGTCACAGTCAAGACTAAACACAATGGAATTAATGTGAAGCAGTATGTAACGCAGATCATGAATATTGACCTTGAATGTATTGATACTGACGATCTGTTGATATTGATTTCAGTTAAATTTCACCCAGGTTTGTGTACAGATTCATAAATTACCTTCAAATTACTTTCAACTATTCTTTCCTATCACCTTTTCCAGTTAGATAAGCAATTATTAATCCATTTTCCCCCTGGCCGCAATACCTATTCAACAAGCGAAGGAACGTTGATATATACTAGCAACACCAGCACTTTCATACCTCCACTACTGCCACTGCAATTAACTGTACAATTATTTTCATGTGTTTCCTTATTTTTTTGGGGGGGGAACCTACAATATCTAAATCTTATTTCTACATCTAAAACTTTCCTTGTATATATACTGGTGGCAGATACTATACCATGAACATATGTATGTCCCCGTTTATGCCAGGTACATAGATTGCTGCAGTCAAGTCTCTCCTACCACTGTCTTCTATTAATGCCTCTTCCACAGCTTTGTTCGTAGATTATATACAGATATCTTCTATTTTAGACCGTATAAATCATTTATAGTTCGTAAACTTGGTTGGGGATTTGTAAGATTCATCAAGTCACAAAAAACTGAAACTCCCGTAGCTCTATTACCAATTGTACGCAAGGTATAAAAAAAAATTAATGTTGTGTTCATAGATTTTGCTACCATTTTTTTCATCTGGAATTACTGCAACACTGTTCCAAAAGGTACTCATGTACGAACACCTACCACACTTCAGTTCCATTTCACTGACAATCATCGGTGATTTTTTGTGACACTTCCAGACCGACTTCACTACACTGAAAACATCTTACACGGTTTGCAAAAATTTCGTTGAGAACAGACACATCAGATATTTCATTCACATCCGATTCACCCATAAAACATTCATACTTTTCACAGACTGAACTAAGCTTCCTATGCGAAGTACTTTCTTTCTCATTTTCATTGCAATGGGCAATCACAAAAAAACAGCGGATTACCATATGCGCATATCTGCTTGCTCGTCATTAATTAGCTCATGAACAACACCGACTATTCCTGTCTTGTGTCGTTTAACTTAGCGACGGTGTGATGTACTACGAATTGCTTCCCCGAGGTGTAACCATCACTGCTGACATTTATTCCCAGTAACTGAGACGTCTTGCAGACACAATCCAAGAACACGACCAGGAAAACTGCGTGAAATGATCCTACGCCACGATGTCTGCCCACATTTTGCTAGATTGAAAAAAAACACCATAAACGAGTTGGTTTGGGATGTTATTTCACACTCACCCTATTCGCCTGACCTTGCTCTCCCACATTTTCCCCTTTCCGCTCTCCGAACATGGCTTGACGAATTCTTTCCCTCAAAACTGCGTCATTTCTACAGTTACGAATCGCAAAGCAACCCCAGCGTTGGCAGACTGTTGCTGATAATGAAGGGGAATATATTATTGATGACTAAAGTCTGTATCATGTGCATGTGTAATGTTCATTTAATTATGGAAAACCGCTACGAACTTATGCACCAACCAAATGTAAAGTTCCCGCGTGCATTTCTCTGATTGTATGGAGCTACTGTAGAGATTTTGGTATGGTTTTCGCTAGTAGATACACTGATCCACAAGGGTGGTTATGCGGATATAATTTATCACCGTTAAGTAATGGGTGTGTAGCACACATATTGTTATGTGTTCCACATTTAACTCCCATGTGGAGTGACGTCTCGTGGTAACTATGAGACCTACGAGCTGGTCAATTACAAAGAAGGTGGTATCTGATGGGAAAAGCAGTAAACAGCCGCCACAACTCCAGAGAGCAACGAGTTTAATCTCCGTCAGCCATTCGGTTTCTGTGGGTGAGGTGTGTGCGTGGTAACAGAAATTTCTCTGATCGAATCCCGGTTGTACCACTGATTCTTCACTTTATTTTTAACCAAGCATTCACCATTCAGTGATGTGGAGATTTGGCAGAAGCGACTCGTGGTTCACATTTCACATTAAACTGTAGCTCCTCTTTTCCCAGTTGGTTAGATCAGCGAGAGGCAAACCACCGAGGTGGCGTCTAATTAAAAGACTTGCATCAGGCCAGAAACACGAAAATATTGCTACCAGAATCTACACTTTTACACCAGTCTTCTTCTATAAAAAAAAGTCTCTGCCGCATATGTCTGTATGGGGACGCTAATCTCAGAATCAGCTGTAGTAGTTCTGAGACGGTTTAAACAAATTGACTGATTCACGAGGACGTTTGGTATATATAATTTACTATCGCTAAGCCAGGGCAATTGTCCGCCAGTAGATAATTAGTAGTATCCGTGCGAAATCGGAGCCGATCGCCAGTTAAGGAGTATGCGTTTCATTGTAAGTCATTTGTAAAATCTGAGTGATAGGATTTTATCAAGAATTATTATGCATATAAGCAGCTAAACAGTGTGGAATGAAGATCCAAGCACGATGGAGCTACTTTCAGTTTCTGTACCATTGCATTTAACTAAAAGTTTCTGCGCGTTTGAGCCAGTAGACCAATATGGTGTGTTGCAGTTACTTATTTCATGCAAGGTTTTAATTTCGAAATTACATTAAGATACAGGGTGAACATTAAATCACCTAACAAAATTTTGAACCTTGTTCTAGGACATTTTCTGCGTATTTTGGTATAAGATACCGATGGTCTCCGGTAGTTATTTACAGAGTAATGAAATTCGTTTGAATTCATTCAGTCAAAAAGAAAAGATTTCACTTGTTTCTTACAGAGAAGCTAGAAAAGATAGAAACATATTTGCTCATGCCAATGGACAGAGGAAGGTATATTCGCACATACACTATACCACACATTCAACATATGCACCATGCATTGCTCGAGAACATCTAAACGGTGGTCCATTTCATTCCGCAGACGAATCATCAGGTACTTGTTTATTGCATCGACACCTTAAATAATTCAGTTTCTCATATCTTCAATAACAGCTGTCATAGGTGGAACAATGACTTTGTCTTTCATGTACCCCCAAAGAAAAAAATACCAAAATGTGGGATCTGGTGAGCTGGGAGGCCAGAAATAATGAACAAGACCTTGTTGTTCACCTCTTCCAAACCAATGTTCTGGGATGGTTTTGTTAACATATCGCCACAATTCAAGATAAAAGTAAGGCGGGGCGCCGGCACGCGTCAAACTGAAATTACTGGAATCATCGTGAAGTTGAGGAAACAACCAATTTCGCAGCAAGTAAAGGAATGACATTCCTGCCAGTTTCGTCCGCAAAAGTCTATAAACTTTGTGAACAGAAATGGCACAAAACACATTCAGGTTCACTGAGTCTCTTTCACGTTTGACGACGATGCCAGGATGGTTGTGACACCCTAATTCCTAAATTATGGTGTTTTACTTCACCCGACAGATGAAACATCGATTCGCCCAAAAAAAAGAGTCGTTCGGAGAAAGTGTCCCTTGCCGTAACCCGGAGAAGTGAATTCCAAAATGTGCCTTCTGTTATTGTTGCCGAGACGCAATTACTGCAGGAAATGCAACTCGCAAGGCTCCATATGGAAGCAGGAGATACCGGTTTCAAGTCCTGGACGGTGCTGACATCTTCAACTGTCCCCGTTGATATTTATCAACTCCTGTAAGCAGCTAATGGCCTGGATTTCATTGTAATTTCATATAAAGGTGTCGTTTTAGAACTTGCAATACCGTTGTTTGAGGGTGTTGATGAACCTGGACTGCTCGTCTTGAGGACTTCCGAGGACTCCATGTGAAAAGATCTCGGGTACGCTCGACATTTTCATCAACATTCGTGGCCGACCAGTGCTCACCCCTTTGCATATGCAACCAGGTTCCAAAACTTTTCTTGTGGAGAGGAGGCTTCTTGCTGAATCGATGTAGGAATGTAAATTGCACTTCAACAAAGGACTGATTTCGCTTAAATTCCAACACACAAAATCATTTCTGTTGTAAAGCAGTCGACATGCTGCTACAAACGACAGCACAACTGTGTCAAAAGATTGAAACTTCGTCTGTCTAGGGACAAGCACAATGTATTTCTATGTTTTATAATTAGTCCGCAATAAACGACTGAAATCTCTTCTCATTGTTTGAATCATCCCGTACCTCTATCTGAGTTCCACTGAAAACAACTGTACAATAACATTAATCTCGACGATAGCCTATGTACAGTGAGTCTTGCTCGGAAACAAACATGCTTCACTTACTCCTAGCACTAGCTGTTGACAACAGATGTAATGGCCGCTTTGCTCATTGCTCTCGATACACAGGATGACAAATATTGAAGTATGTGTTCGGATCCAGAGAATATGGTGGCTAATCGAGACCCTTGCCAGTGCTCTCTGCGTACCCCAAAGGCAGAATGTGGTCCCTAAAGACCAACTGCAGGACATAATTCTGCTGCTTCAATGGTGTCAAGCTCTGTCTTGCATGAAGCAAATCTTATCGAAATCAGGGTCACTTTGGGGATGAAATCATCTTCCAAAACCTTCAAGTACAGTTCGATAGTCACCGTGCCATCAATGGATATCGGACTGATTGGTCCGTGACTGGACATTACACACCACACACACAGTCACAAGTTGAGGGAGGAGAGACTTCTCGATCAGGTAATGCCGATTCTGTCTCCAAACAGCGCCAATTTTGCTTACTGACGGACCTATCCAAATGAAAGTAGGTTTCGTCGCTAGACCAAACCATGCATTCGCATACTAATTCCCATACGTCCCGCGGCCAACTGGTGCATATAGTTCAATAATTGCACCCTTTATGTGAGTTAGTTCTGTGTCATTTTGTTTTTCCATATATATATATGTGTGTGTTTCATAATGAAGTGTAGGTGGATATGTCCATCTTGTATGGGTTCACTGAGTCCAACGGCTGAGTGTCACAACCACGCAATGCTAAACCGCTTCCACAGTGACGGCATACAAATCACAGTATTTTAGCATATACAGACAGGCTCCCACTAAAAACTGTATTGTTACGTGTTGGAATGCAAAATACTAGTCACGCAAGGTACGCCAAAGCACCAGATCAGAAAGCAAATTGAGAAATAGAATATGTTACACGCGACTGGTGATAATCTTAGGACGTCCTGACATAAGACATCATCTGATGTTGACGACGGCGCGGAAAGGAAATTTTAGGCACAGCGCCCACGTCATACAGTATGAAACGCGGTGAATAATGTGCATCTTGGTCAAAACCATACAGTTTCTTTACGAAATTCCTGCACGATCTCCATTAAAACGCACATTTCTTCCCTTGTCGAAATGCCAAGCGTGGTGTCCTTTCTGTAGTATACACAAATAAAACTTTGAATATCCATGAACGTGTTATAAGGGAAAAAGGGAACTTCCCCGTTCATAGAACCCAAAAGGAGCAGGTAATGAGACAGACGGACGCCGCAGCAAATGTCACTGTGAATCAAAGTGGTGCCTCCTAGAGTTTCAAACAAGCTGCTAGAGACAGGATCAGTTGATCGCTACAGAAAGGACTGTGGATCATAAACAATAGTTGTGCAGCACCGACAGCTACATACAAGAGCAAGTAGAAATCGTCAGCCCAATGCTAAGCGTTTACGATGACAGTTCTAGATCTCTGCAGGAGTGCAGGTGTTAACACAAACGGTACGAAATAGCTCCGTAAACAGGGATTACGTACCAGGTCAACACTCAAAGCTGCTCTTCTGAATAGGAGGTGGAGGGGATCGTGTCATTGTGTCGCATGGGCACCAGCAGCACATTGTGGACTAGACATCATTAGGCCACAACGCTCTTTCCTGATGAGACACATATCATTCTCCATCCTGACAAGACTGATATTCGTATATGGAGGCAAATAGGACAACGTTTACATCCTATTATAGACCACCACCCTTATCGCGGCGGTTCGGACATGTCTTGCGACTCAGGACACCCCTTGTGCGAATGTATGGGAACATGACGAGTGTGAAGCAGCAGGACAACATCCTTGCACGCATTGTGGCTCCGTTTGGTGAACGTACTGAAGCGGGATTCACGCTGATGGACGACAATGCAGGCTCTCATCGTCACAAACTTGTTACACACTTTTCTGGTGGAGCAAAGAATCGATCGGATGGTAAGGCCTCCATATTCTCCTGAACTGAAGTACATGATCTGCTGAATGGAATGAACCGTCTAATGATTACAGAACATGGGCTGAGAGTAAACTGAAGAAAGACGAAAGCAATGAGAAGTAGCAGAAATGAGAACAGCGAGAAAGTTAACATCAGGATTGATGGTCAGGAAGTAGACGAAGTTTAGGAATTCTACTACTTAGAAAGCAAAATAACCAATGACAGACGGAGCAAGGAGGACATCAAAAGGAGACCAGCGCTAGCAAAAATGGCATTCTTGGCCAAGAGAAATCAACTAGTATCAAACACAGGCTTCAACTTGAAGAATAAATTTCTGACAGAATTCTGGCACAACACTGTATGGACTGTGGGAAAACCGAAACACAAGGGAGCTGAAACACTTGTGATATGGTACTGAATACAACTGTTGATAATTAGGTGGAGTGGTTAGGTAAGGACCTAGTAGATAGTGTCGGAAGTTCCACGCGGCTTTTCGCGGATGATGCTTTAGTATACAGAGAAGTTGCAGCATTAGAAAATTGCAGCGAAATGCAGGAAGATCTGCAGCCGACAGGCACTTGGTGCAGGGAGTGGCAACTGACCCTTAACATAGACAAATGTAATGCATTGCGAATACATAGAAAGAATGATCCTTTATTGTATGGTTTTATGATAGCGGAACAAACACTGGTAGCAGTTACTTCTGTAAAATATCTGGGAGTATGCGTACGGAACGATTTGAAGTGGAATGATCATATAAAATTAATTGTTGGTAAGGAAGGTGCCAGGTTTAGAATTATTGGGAGAGTCCTTAGAAAATTTAGTCCATCAACAAAGGAGGTGGCTTACAAAGCACTCGCTCGACCTATACCTGAGTATTGCTCATTAGTGTGGGATTCGTACCAGGTCGGGTTGACAAAGGAGATAGAGAAGATCCAAATAAGAGCGGCGCGTTTCGTCACATGGTTCTTTGGTAATCGTGATAGAGTTACGGAGATGTTTAGCAAACTCAAGTGGCAGACTCTGCAAGAGAGGCGCTCTGAATCGTGGTGTAGCTTGCTGTCCAGGTTTCGAGAGGGTGCGTTTCTGGATGAGGTATCGTATATATTGGTTCCCCCTACTTATGACTCCAGAGGAGATCACGAATGTAATATTAGAAAGATTCGAGCGCGCACGGAGGCTTTCCGGCAGTCGTTCTTCCCGCGAACCATATACGACTGGAACAGGAAAGGGAGGTAATGACAGTGGCACGTAAAGTGCCCTACGCCAAACACCATTAGGTGGCTTGCGGAGTATAAATGTTGATGTAGATGTATGAGGTTCTGCGCAGAACTGGAAAGGAGTACATGGAAAACACTGACAAGAAGAAGAGAAAGGAACATTGGACGACTGTAAAAACATCAGGGATTAACTCTCTTTGTATTAGAGGGATCTGCAGAGGGTAAAAACTGTAGAGGAAGACAGATTGAAATACATCGAGCAAGTATTTGAGAGCTTAGGTTGCAAGTGCTACTCTAAGTTGAAAATGTAGTCACATGAGAGGAATTCGTCTCGGGGCCCCATGACACTACTCAGACGACTAATGACTCAAAGCTAACATGTCAGACGATGTGTACTACGCACTTTCAATCCTGTTGACCCTAAACGTTACAGTTCGTCAATAAATACAATATTAAGTATTTTCCAGTTACTAGCAGCAATTGAGTGTATGAAATTACTAATTTGTGGAAGTATGACTATATTCTGAATACAGAAGTTATTTTAAAATACATACAGTTTTATGTCTAAATAAACAAGGATTTGGCATTTTTCTGTACAGAGGCAGCACAGAAGGACAATCATGTGTAAAACATTCCCTTCCACATTGGGTGTTCTACTTTACCTCACGCAGCCAGTACCTTCCTTTCGAACGATTAAGTTTCTCGAAGGCGCCTATGTACACATGCAAATGTGCTATGATGTGACTGCAGTCAGAGCAGGAACAGTTCAGCATGGAGTCACCGGGCGACTCTTTCAATGTATTGTGTGAACCCATACACGCAGTTCACATAGGCCAACTCATAATCAGTAAACCTATCCATAGTTGCGCTGTATACCACAGTTAACGAACGACTATCACTGCCAAAAACCGTAAACGGAACGAAGCAGTACAAAATGAAAATAAGGAAGCAACAATTTAAGGGGGGAAAATCACAGTTCTCAACAGCATGAACTGGGAGCAAATCGAAGTAAAACACACAGTGCCTATCGTCGACATGGGTGCTGTTGTGTACTGTTTTCAGAGCAATCGAGATACAAAACTAGTTGTGGCAACATACCAAACGAAATCCAACAACACTGCAAGCAGTGGGGCAAAATACTTTCCGGATCATTTATTTGTGAGATTTATGTGAATAAACACAATGTGTCACTTTGAAGTTCACCCTTGTTTTCCGAAGCTTAACAACAGAATTATTTGAGCTTGCCTCCTTGTATGAACAGTGACATCATTCATGTATATAAACCGCTCACTTGGCTGAACCCTGTCACAGTTCGTAAGGACTCCTGCTAATTACCTCTTGTTCTTCTAACCAGCATCCCTTATGAGCAAACTAGTTGTATCTTTACCTATGGTTTTTCTTAGTGTAAGTACTTCGGCTAGGTTATGCACAGCTCTTTGTGAAAGTATAACTCAATGTACTGACTGGGTCGAGTTGTGCACATGTGTTTTCATTCCCCGCAGCTAATTCACTGCAGATGGTTCAGATGGCTCTGAGCACTATGGGACTTAACATCTGAGGTCATCAGTCCCCTAGAACCTAGAACTATTTAAACCTAACTAACCTAAGGGCAGCAGACACATCTATGCCCGAGGCAGGATTGGAACCTGCGACCGTAGCGGTTCCAAACTGAAGCGCCTAGAACCGCTCGGCTACAACGGTCGGCGTAGCAAAATCCCCGAACTAACTTATAATCAAAGATACTCTAAAACTATAAATAAAATATTCACCAGCACAAAATAGTGCAGAATTCAACATGATGATTTACAAAGTATCACACATGATAGAAAGAATAGTACCTCATACTGTGTCTATCGTCAGTTCTGCAACATAAGCAGAAAAAGTATCAGCCCTACTCTGGAGCACATTCAGACGTCTCAAAATGTGAGGTGCCTTCAGCAGCTAAAGTATGGTAGCGGCCTTTCTATGCCCAGAATGAAACACTTCCATCAACAAGAATACTCATTACCACGACAGGTATGCTTTCTTCCAGAATCGTGTAAAAGTGTCCTCAAAAGTTGGTTTCATAGTGGCTGTTCACAGTCCATACTCAATTAATCACTAGACTAAATATCACCTGATACCACAGAAGGTCATCTTCTTCTACGATAAATATCTGTATGTCAGGGGTCACACTCTTGTGCTCTGCATTCGGGAAGTTCCAGTTTCATCTTAATTCCTATAATGTTCCACTACTGTCTACTTTTCCATTGGCTGAAGGCTGTCCCCACCAGGATTATATCGTTCTTACGCTCTACAGACATGATTTGTCTCAACACACGTTCCACACAAAAGTAATACATTACAAAAATTTTTAAATAAAGAAATATTATGAGCATTCAGTCACACTCAGACCATTCTGAATAGATATCAATAACAGTTTATTCAGAAATAAATACGCCAGTATTCTTGCACAATTGTACTCATTAGAAATTATAGCAGATTATCGTTAAATATTGCTTGAACACGTATTTAGATCTCCATGTCAGAAGCGTCTTTTGGTGCTCTTTTACAAAAGATGGTGTTAGCTAACACAAGCGACTGAGCATTACTTAAATTACCAGATTTTGAATTATCGATTGTAATTTATAATCAAATGAAGTCACAGGCTATATAAATACTCAAGTCTGACAAAATACGTGTATTAGTGCTGCATTCATTTCCTGCGTAAATCTGGATGATGCGATATTCTAACAAAAATTTGCATACTGATAATACCCTAATAAATCAAGAAATAAATTAGATACAGATAGATTCTATTCAGAGAGACTGCTAGATTGTAATATTTTCATCTGCAGTATCAGACGTTGAAATCACGTTAAGCATTTAAAAATCACAAATTCAGAGGTTCACTGTGAAAATATTTGTTTTCTGTGAAATATTAAGTTCCATAGTTCTAAAAATATTGAAAACATTGTTGTCACTGAATGCACTTCATTTTTCTGAGATAACAAATATTTTCAGATTAGTATTTTTACTTGACTGTAAATTATTATAGGTTCTCAAAGAACTGTATGATGCCATCTTTCTGCTTTTCTAAAACTAGGTCATTACTTGAAGCATAACCAGCTGTCTTAAGCAATTGATGCTTTTCCCCATACAGGAATTTTCCCCACACGTGGCCCTTTTCTGGCGCCCTTGCACCTGGCCTGTTTACTGCGGCTTTGCCATCTCTGGCGCTTTTTCTGAGGTGACAACACCGCACTTTGAGCCCCAGGCCCACAATTACAAATTCACCTTACTTTGGGTTAATTCAACTCAAGGTGGCCATATCGTTTGGCTACATATGCACAACGTTACACACCTTAACTTAATGTGGCACATTAGCTTGCTAATTTGTCACCTTAAGTCGCACCAGATTTGATATTCTTACGTGATATGTAAACACATAATAGACGTAAGTAGAATACTCTGCTGTCTTGTCAGAACAATAGCGTACACTGATCAGCCAGAACACTATGACCACCTGCCTAATAGCCAGTATGTCCAACTTGGGGACAGATAACAGCGGCAACGTGTCTGAGTATGGAAGCAATAAGACCTTGGTTGCCGCTGGAGGGAAGTGACACCAGATCTGCACACACAAGTCACCTAAGCACCGCCAATTCCGGGGATGTGACGGATGAGCTCTGACGCCACGTTCAGTATCACCCGGATGTGTTTGAACAGGTTCACATCTCGGTACTTGGTTCGTTGAACCAGTCCATTACTTTCCCGTCCTTATAACATGGCGCATTATCTTACTGGAAAATGCCACTGCTGTCAGTAAACATGATCGTCATGAAGGGGTGTACGTTGTCTGAAACCATTGTACAACACGCCTTGTTAGAGCTCCACTGGTCCCACAGGTTCCCAATTTCATGTTCCCCAGAGCGTAATGGAGCCGCTGCCAACTTGTCTCCATCCCGCACTACAGGGGTCAGGAATCTGTTCCCCTCGACGATGACAGATTTGCGCCCACCCATCGGCGTGATGGAGAGGATATCGGAATTCCTCACATTGTGCAACATTATGCCACTGCGCAAACGTCCAGTGCAGTTGGTCACTAGCTCATTTCAGTCGTAGTAGTCGATGTTGTGGTGTAAACATTGGCACAGCATAGGTCGTCGGCTGCACATCACTAAGAGTGTTCAGTGCACTGAGTGTTAAGACTTACTTGTACTATGCCCAGCATTAAAGTCTGATTTATTTCATTTAATAAATCTAAAACATATTATGAAATTTACAGCATGTTTATTAAACGCCCAAATAGACATAAATGATATACATTTGTCAGAAAGTTAGATACAACTCAACTGTTTCTCATTGGAAATAACATTTTTCCTTGAGCACTCCTTTGCAGCAGATCAGCATTACAAACGCAGCACATGATCGATTTTCTGGCGTCGAAGTTCAAATCATTCACAGTCCAGCCGCCGCTGTAGATTTTCATGACCCAGTTCGCCATATACTGCGCCGAACATGCGTCAATCCGCAGTCACCGTCAATGCAGAAGGACGATGGCTCTCGAAATACGACAGTTATCTTATAACTTCCCGAATCCTGTCCCCAATTTAATACGTATAATCACAAACAGGATTGCAAGAGAAATTGATTTATAGCGTAGGTGATACACATTTTATCCAGCGCAACAATCCAAACACTCTGTCCATGTTCACACAAGAAAACACGTCTTTTGTGCTATGAAGTTTCTTCGACACTATAAATCAACTAACATTTTATTATTTATCCACAACATAACCGCTTCTAACTGCAAACCCTAAAAGTGATACGGCCCTGTGAGGAAATCTCCTGTATAATTTTTCTTTTCTTAGCAGCTAAACTGCAAAAAAAATTCATCAACATGCTATTTTCATAGTAAAACACTTAGCCCTAAGATTATACTCAGGAATCTCTTTCGAAATTATTCCCAACATTTACTTACACAAATCTATGGACAACCCGTTCAACATAGCATATATTATAGAAGTAACCCAACGGAAATCCCCGAAAACTTTGGTTAAATTTTCCATATAATTACATTTCCTGTCTTCACAAACTATTCAAATTTTAATGAGGCCTGATGACCGCGTAACACCAAATTTTATGTAAACAGTTATTACAAACGGACTACACACATTACATGAGAAACCCATCCAAAATACTACAAGCAACCCATTTAAATTTTCCCACAAATCTTAAATACAGTAAAGTTTATTCTTCTCTTTCGCAAATAACAATATTAATTATGTTCTACAGATCTACCTCCACCAAGAGTAGTGTACTGTGGCGGCCGTTACCGAATGGATGTAATAGTATAAAAATTTAATTTTTTTTATATTTCAGTTGATGTCCGCCATTGCCTTCTTCCTGGCGACTAGTTTCAGTTCTTAGGTCGCGTTGCATTGTACGGGACAGAACCACTTCGAAACTCACGTGTTGAACCATCAGCAGCTAAACTCATCTGTTGCTGACGAGGTAACGCTATCGAACCGCACGTCTATAATTGGCTGCCCAGTAGGGAGGTTTGGAGGTGTTCACGTGGGGGTGGAGCCGCGGCCAGCGCGCGGGAGTGGACACGATGTCCATTCTCTTCTGCTGGCAGCTTCCTACCTGGTTACACACTCTCCTCTCCTGTTGTTCTTGGGCAGCAGCCCATTGAGTTTCGGCGGCTTCTCTAGGCCTGCCTTAAACCAATTTTTATTGAAATACACCATCACATCCATCATAAAATGCTTAACTTCATCACCTCAACGGGTGCCTACTGCTTTCCCTACAGCACCAATCCTGACACATTAACAGTTGTGTGGCCAATGTCGATACTCTCCTTGCACTAAGTTGTGCTTCCAGTGCATCTTAAATTCACCATGCCTTTTTTACACCAAAAACAAAGAGCTCCCAAAATTTTAAAAACTACACATGAGTACACTTAACTTCCCCACTTATTAGTAAATATGCTATTCTTCTTTTACAACATGCTACTCTGCCACTGTGGCCTCTTGTAACATTTTTCTCTCCAGCTTGAGTATATCCGGAATCTCACTTTCTTACGTTTTCTGAATTGCTCAAATTCGAGGCCTTATTACTTATCCATCAACAGATTCTTAAATTTGAAGGTAAAATTTTTAACTACAGCTGGAACACAATTCTGTTTGTTTCGAGATACGCACACATTCTTTCTTCATCAGCCTTCATCATTTCAATTACAGGCTGTATATTTTTAATTTCACCCCTCACTAAGCACTGATCCCTCAAAATATCATTTTCAGTATCCGTTCTTTTGTACTCTATGTCGATTGCAAAAATTACATCAGATCAACCCTCAGTCTTATAATCACTATCAAACAATTCATTAAACATTTCCTTCACCATAGTGTTGTCTTTATCCCCTTCAACTAGCAATACTTCAGATTTCTCGTCTGCTCACCTGTAGGGTGATACTGACATCAAAATTTTCCTGTACCATTTTCAATCATTTATGGAGCGGTCACTTTCTTACTTGCCATTCAGTACTAACATGGTCTAAAAAATACTCTCTCCGGTAACGACTTATATATTCTCCCAATCTAGCTCCATATCACCAGTAGGCTTTGAATCACCCTAAAAATCCTTCGCCTTACGGCTCTCAAACATCAAATATACTGTTCCCTTTCTTTGAATTAACGATAGCAGTAGCTGTAATATTGTAACAATTAGCGAAAAAACTTAAAACTTGGTCTGTCTTACAGAAATCCTTACTTATTTCAGCCAAATCACTACAAACTTTATCACAATTAATTTCACTAACGTCTACCGATAAATCAGAATCTTCTTTACTTAACACTTCCTTAACATTAATGTATACATTATGGAAATCAACACCAGTAACTCCATCAACTCCCGCCCGTAGCGCATATAAATTGCTGATACTCAATTTTTCCACATTAGAATTCATAGTACATTCTAACTGCACTATACTCCGACCTACCTCTGTCTGCGTTACATTTTCTCTGTTATCAGACACCTCCACCATTTATGCTTTAACATTCCGTCTAATAAATTTTCACATTAATCCTTTCACATCCACTCATAATTCGTGCTTCCATTAAGAACTATAGGTTCAAATCCATCAATAGAAATAAATGCACAAACTCCATCCCCCGAGATATCTGTACGAGAAGCTTCAACCGTCGCAACTTTAGTACTAAATACCACCTTTACCGTCCTTTAACAATAAATTACCCACATATGCCGTTACATAATAAAATTCATCATCACCTGACGAGACTATTGCTGTGCATTCTTCATTAATACTTTCACATAGTTCCGTCGATGCGCCACAAATTTCATCTCCAGCTGACGTGTCTGGTGCTCCACCGCCTTTCATCTACATCTACATCTACATCCATACTCCGCAAGCCAACTGACGGTGTGTGGCGGAGGGTACCCTGAGTACCTCTATCGGTTCTCCCTCCTATTCCAGTCTCGTATTGTTCGTGGAAAGAAGGATTGTCGGTATGCTTCTGTGTGGGCTCTAATCTCTCTAATTTTATCCTCATGGTCTCTTCGCGAGATATACGTAGGAGGAAGCAATATACTGCCTGACTCTTCGGTGAAGGTATGTTCTCGAAACTTTAACAAAAGCCCTTACCGAGCTACTGAGCGTCTCTCCTGCAGAGTCTACCACTGGAGTTTATCTATCATCTCCGTAACGCTTTCGCGATTATTAAATGATCCTGTAACGAAGCGCACTGCTCTCCGTTGGATCTTCTCTATCTCTTCTATCAATCCTATCTGGTACGGATCCCACACTGTTGAGCAGTATTCAAGCAGTGGGCGAACAAGTGTACTGTAACCTACTTCCATTGTTTTCGGATTGCATTTCCTTAGGATTCTTTCAATGAATCTCAGTCTGGCATTTGCTTTACCGACGATCAACTTTATATGATCATTCCATATTAAATCACTCCTAATGCGTACTCCCAGATTATTTATGGAATTAACTGCTTCCAGTTGCTGACCTGCTATTTTGTAGTTAAATGATAAGGGAACTATCTTTCTATGTATTCGCAGCACATTACACTTGTCTATATTGAGATTCAACTGCCATTCCCTGCATCATGCGTCTATTCGCTGCAGATCCTCCTGCATTTCAGTACAATTTTCCATTGTTACAACCTCTCGATACACCACACCATCATCTGCAAAAAGCCTCAGTGAACTTCCGATGTCATCCACAAGGTCCTTTATGTATATTGTGAATAGCAACGGTCCTACGACGCTCCCCTGCGGCACACCTGAAATCAGGAAGTTTCATTTACTTACTCTGATTCAAATCCATCAACATTATTTTCACCTACATTATTATAGTTTCCTACCTTCTAAACTTCATAGAAGTTATCCTGAGAAAATTGCTGGTGGAGCGCTACTGGAGGAAAGTATATTGCGGTGACACGGCTTTGCCACAGCCTGGGGGATATTCCCAAAGTGAAATTTTCACTCCGTAGGGGAATGTGCGGTGAAACGAAACTTCCTGGCAGCATGCCTGCGAATGAAAAAGGTTCCGGGTTCGAGTCTTGGTCCGGCACACAGTTTTAATCTGCCAAGAAATTTCATACCAGCGCACACTCCGCTGCAGAGTGAATATTTCATTCGGGACTGTTACATTGCTGCTACTGTCTAGTGCCTCATTAGAATTCGTCATACATTCCACCTCCACCAAATTTAAATGCACTTCTGCGTCTCTTTTGATCGCAGACAAACTTACATTCATTCCATCATTCACTTCTCTTTCACAAAATAAATTTTCCAGCCTCATATCCTCATTATGGAATCTGTCAACACATTTTACCAGTGTCCTGGCGACTCCTTCATAATTATGCTGCTTAAAATTATATCAAATTTTATTCTTATTTGTTATAACCTCCCTCTCCAACAATGTTTGTTTCTTTACCGAATTTTCGACTCCAGGAGAATTTTTAAAATAACCTTCTCTTTCCGGAAACGGTTTATTTTGCTTCCTCCGGACCTCAGCTGCGGCAATCTGTCATTTCCTATCCTTGTATTCTGGCGATGCATTTCGTGAGGTTACTAGTTTTGATTCCCGTTGTGAGAATTTCCATTTCCCTTTTGCAAATCACTATTACTGTAATAATTATTTCTGCTGTGAACATCATAATTATGGTGGATATTACTAGTGTTCCCATTCTTGTACCTATTTCCCTATCTACTGCTCCAATTATGTGGCTTGAATTTCAACGCCTCTTCAAGTTCCTCAATAAAATCTAAAAACAAGTAAATGGAATTAAACGGATGTTTGACAAGATGCCATTGTAAAAATTCCGGTAGTCGTCTCTTGAGCGTCGTGATTTCAGTCAACAACCCGAGTGCACGATTTAAATGCGTGAATGCAGCCAGTTTATGCACACAAAAATCCTTTTGTCGATCCACTTTCGTGTCTGAAATTTAGTCCGTACAGGAACTCAGTCTGATGTCAAGTTCGTTGCACTGCAATCCAGAACTTCTTCAGGAAGCAACTCCCAGAAACTTCACAGGTAGTAAATGAAGCACTCATTCTATATTCCCACTAATCTGCATTACACTCAAGATGTCGTTTTGTGAATTTAATTTTTGCCTCATCCGACATTATACTCATAAAGCCATCTCTACATGCAGCAATAAAATCAACAGGGTGGTATTTGCCATCATTTGCAAAACACCTTATCGTTCCTGAATTAACCTATGGAACACCTGTCACAATACTAGCCTGTTTTGCAGCTACAGAATTTAATTCCGCCCTCATGTCCTTAAACTGCTGTCCATAAAGCACTGCTTCTTTAATTAATACAGGTTGAAAACCTGCAGAGTGAAAATCTCATTCTGGAAACATCCCCCAGGCTCTGGCTGAGCCATGTCTCCGCTATATCCTTTCTTTCAGAAGTGCTAGTTCTGCAAGGTTCGCAGGAGAGCTTCTGTAAAGTTTGGAAGGTAGGAGACGAGATAGTGGCAGAAGTAAAGCTGTGAGTACCGGGCGTGATTCGTGCTTCGGTAGCTCAGATGGTAGAGCACTTGCCCGCGGAACTCAGAGGTCCCGAGTTCGAGTCTCGGTCGGGCACACAGTTTTAATCTGCCAGGAAGTTTCATATCAGCGCACACTCCGCTGCAGAGTGAAAATCTCATTTTGAAAATATGAAGTATTCACGCTGTAATTGTGGAGGATACGATGCACTACCAAAAATTTGCTTAGTGAAAAGATATAAAAAACATAATAAACGAGAAGAATCTTAGATACAGATATGCAGCATTCAGAGATGTTAACTGTTTTGCAATGCTGTCATCTGAGAGATCATATGCTGTAATCGTATAAAGCGCTTAAAAGCTGTTTTATGCAGAGGTTCACTATGAAAATACTTGTTCACTGTGAAACATTAACTTCTATAGTTTTAAAAATATTGAAAATATTGTTGTGTCATTGATTGCACCTCATATATCTGAGGTCCCAATTGCATGCAGATTTGCGTGAATGGGTGACTGTAAATTATTATAGATTCTCAAAGAGCTGTAAGGAGCCATCTTTCTGTTGGGGTATAGCCGGCTCTGTTAAGTGATAGAAGCTTTCTCCAAATTCCTCACTTCAAGATTTTCCCCACATGTGGCCCTTTGCTGACGCCCCATCACCTGACTCGTGTGTTCAGGCTGCTGTGGCTTTCCCTGCTGAGGCGTTTTCGCTGTGGTGAACACCCCGCGCCGTGATTCCGAGGCCCCTTCAAGCAAATTCATCTTACCTCCTATGAACTCAGGGTGGCCAAATCGCTAGACATCATACCCGTAACTTTACGGCCCCTTACATAATCTAAATGGCCAAGTGAGCACCACCCGTGGACAGAACAAGAAAACAACTATTATATTGCAATGTAAGTATTATAAATCCGTCCAGCTCTCTCATTGATATCAACACGCCTACCGATGGTAGTGATAAAATTCTACCGGGAAGGATGTTTACAGTCACTTATCGTGTCCTAAGGGTTCTGCAAGTTACCCTCTCTAGCACTGGTCTACAAAACTCGTGTGCTCAACGAAATTACAAGCCCCTGTGAGTTACTGCTGGGATATTAATAAATTTTAGCGGGCGAGTTTAACTTACCCGAAAAAATTTGAAGGCAATGGATAACGTAATGGTTATATCCACTACAAAAGGCACCTATGCAGGGCTTAGTAGGGAGCATAGAGCCTTAATTATTTTTTATTTGTTGACCCAGCTTGCGACTCAGGAAGGGACTAATTTGTTGGGGTTTGCCTGTCATCTCTAAGGGATATTTTATCAATTCCCATTTTCCATTTACTAGGGAGGCTTGTATACTTTAGGTTTTACCTATTCTTTACGGTGTTAACGGTAAGGGGAGGAAAAAGTCAGTAAATGATCACTATTAATCGACATTTATTGATTACCTGTACAATTAGCCATGTATCTATTGGAACTAGTTACTGCCTATTCTTATGCAACAGTAGGGGCTCTCATATTATACATAACGACAAATGGTCTCTAATAAACAGGATTTACTTTCAACACGTAATTAAGGAAAGTAACAGGGGACCGCTGACCTGGCTTCAGTGGAATTTTATGCATGCACACAATTATAACTTAAACCTATACTTCTATTGATATTAAATTTGATTACTATAGGTGTCACAGACAAGCTCAGCAAAAAACATTAAAATTGAACCCGCTCAGGGTGGAAGACTACCTGCCATTTTTTCGAACTCCACTAAAACCTGCGCCAAAGAGGGGATTGTAAATTGTCCACTTGACTCTGAATGGCAATTTTGGTTCAATCCTGCGTTCCGAAACAACACCACATTACTGAACTGGGCGGCGCAAGATCATTTACTATCACGTGGGGGGAAAATTTTGCAAGTCTCTATCCCAGTAGAATAAATGCCAATAAAATTGCAACCTTCTGAATACAATATGAAAAAGAAGTTTCATGCTTCTTGACAGAGCGTAGGGGAATGATGCGGGAGACCCGCACCGCCGTACTAGGCAAGGTCCTAATGGAGGTGGTTTGCCATTGCCTTCCTATGACCGTAATGGGGATGAATGATGATGATGAAGACGACACAACACCACCCAGTCAACTCGGGGCAGGTGAAAATCCCTGACACCGCGGGGAATAGAACCCGGGACCCCGTACTAGGGAACCGAGAACGCTGCCGCGAGACCACGAGCGGCGGACCTGTATACAATAGTTTACCCTGAATGTTTAGTAGCATACTTCACTGTATTAAATCAAAGTAGTTATGGGGGCACAATAAACACGTCTATGAAATAGCGGGAAAAAATTATGCACGTCCATATATTTCATCAATAGGTATCAAAATCGAAGCTTTTCATAGACATAATTGTTTAACCCTAGTATTTTGTGTGATACACTGCATTATAAGCAAATCAAATAGTTATAGGGGCCACAAGAAACATTTACTAATTATCACCTTGATGCTAGTTAACTCACGTGGCCATGTTGGGGTAGCCAACAGAAGTGCCAAAATTCTGATACACAAGATTTTTTCTGTCGTATCTTTCACTCCCGCACTACCGTGTAATTATTCACTCGTACCATTGTATAAATTGATCTGGCCCACTTTCCTATTAACGACCGTTGACACACATTTAATGATTCAGTACACTTTTGGAACCAAATTGCACTTTACTGATGTGGCGGTTTCTCCAACCAACAACATGGCGGGAAACCAAGTACACAAAGAAAACTTATCAGAAATAAAAAAAAAAATTCCCAAAAATATCAGTGTGAAAGAAACACCACATTAAAATACATTAAATGAATTAACTTCTGTGCAATAATACGACCGTGAGCCCAATAATAATAAGGCCCAGCAATAAAGTATTGCTCCAGACGAGCCACGTCGTTGCCCCAAGGCTCAACGAATTTGTCGAACTTGGGAAACGCGGGGAATGCGACACGGAGCCACAGAAGCGTTGAAGCTGGGTGGGACCCCTGCATAGGCATCTCAAAAGAGGAAGAAGGGGGGAGAGAGGGCGTGGACATCGCTTGCAAACGATTAATAATGAGCTCGTTTGTTTGTTACATAAGTTCCAACAGCGCTATGACTCGCACTGAGGGTTTGTCAATACCTAGAATACCGTTTGCCATAGCGGACAACAGCTGAGCAAACGCAGGAGACTCGTAAACCATCTCGTCGCTACTGAAGTACCTGCACTAGCAGAATGGAAAAGGAGAAAATACAAGTCCGATAACAGTTTATTGGACTTGCGAAAACGAAACGATAATACAATCTCCAAAAGAACAACAGACTCAATCCCAAATGCGTATCGACACAACAATAAAATACCAAATAATAATAATAATATTAGAAAATACCCGACTCATCTTGGGGAGCAAACACAATAAACAATTCTACAATGTCAAGAGGTTCGTTGACCATACCAAGTCCATCTACAAGAGATCGGCCACATAGAAGAGGGCCTGCCGCTGTGGCCGAGTCGTTCTAGGCGCTTCAGTCTAGAACCACGCTGCTGGTACGGTCGCAGGTTAGAATCTTGCCTCGGGCATGGATGTGTGTGACTTCCTTAGGTTAGTTAAGTTTAAGTAGTTCTAAGTCTATCGGACTGATGACCTCAGATGTTAAATCGCATTGTGCTCAGAGCCATGTGAACCATTTTCTTTGTGGGGAAATGTAGTTTTTGTTTCTTCAAGAAGTTCGCCACCCTGCAAAACTTTTGTTGCTGTACGTTAGTAGGTGCCACGTGACATTCTTTGTAAGGTGTTTCTGATTTCGTGTGTTTCCCAATTGTTTGGATTTCTGGTTGCCTTTTGTGCCTGGTGATTAACTTTCAATTTATAATTTTTATATTTTTTGTTTAGTTTCTATATTATTTGATTCTTGTACACATCGTCATCTTATGTATAGTGTTTACTCCCACGTGTAGTCGAATTAGTCCAGTGGAGTTGTGTAGAGCCCCTGTAGCATATATCTGGAACTTCAGAGTTTGTGTGTCTCTGTGTGATTGTAATGGTTGTGAATAGTTGTAATTGTGGCCGTGGGTCTCCTAAACTTTATGTTTGTTATTGAATCTGTTATAGTGATGCCTATGAAATTGCGTTTCATGTTTGCTTGTATGTCAATGGCCAACTTTTTCTTTAAGGGTGAACTGTGTTTATGTCATTGTGTCTAATCCTGGTGTCTGTTTCGTCTATCAAGTAAATATTGTCTTTTACATAACCGTACCAGTATATAACGTTGTGTAGTTTTGAATGTATAATTTCAGTGAATACTTTGGTTAAGTAAATTTCTGAAGTATATTCACAAGCAGAGTACTGATGGATGAGCTCAATACCAGTTCTTTTTGTACATACATCTCCTTATTCAAAACGAAATAATTCTGCTCTCTTGTAATCTTTAAAATGGCTTTGACATCATCTACTTATGCATTTGTTGGATTCCCTTTCTGCTGAAGCTGCAGCTGTTCTTCAATAGTGCAAATTGTTTCTCCTACTGCCACATTTGTGTAAATGGACGTGATGTCAAAATATATTGCTGTTGATGGTATATTTATTTCTTTTATCTTTTCTCTCACTTTATTGCTGTTTTGTAGATTACTGTTGTTTATGATAATACACAATTTTTATAGTACAATATATGTTTGTCTAGCTGTTTGGTAAGATTTGATATTTTTGAAGTTACTTACCACTGATTATTTGATCATAGTTTTGGTAAACTGATTATGTTGTATGCTTTCGGATTCTTAGGTGACATACATTTTTCTTGAAAGTTTTTGGTGGTAATTTTGAGTGTTTGTAGATACTTCTCTGTGTTTCTTTCCTAACCTCTGTTGATATCACTGATTAATTTAATGATGTTCTATTCTGTGCATTCTTTTGTTTTGTTGAGGTATTCAGCTTGACTCACCTTTCCTTTATCTGCCTTGGTGACGATTGGCTTGTGTTGTTGTAGATTTTTGTTTAGTTTCTTGGATATATCTCGTTCTGTTGCTTCCAATAGTGTGTTTTGAGACCAACAGGAGAGAGTATTATTTGATATCCTGTCCATATGCACATATTTACCATTAGGAGAAACAATCACCATTATTAATGAACAACTAAATAAACAGAGAAACACAACAAATGCACACACACATAAGTTAAATACATGGCCTTATATAAAGATTATAGGAGAATAGAAAGACTTCACATTAACCTAGGTGCCCGTCTACATAAAGAAAGCCTACCACTAGGCTAACCCATCAGTGGCCTACTTGCATTCATATTTCTCACCCACACTGAAAACGAAATATTGAATAAAACTATTATCATATTCTGGTGCAGTTATATTGATGACATCATTGGCCTGATAGATGAAGAGGATACTTGTATATAATCACTACACAGTGACATACAAAATATACCCTAAAATAATATTCACTGAAACACAAGCAGACATGAAAATTAAACAATAACAATATAATTTTAGAATTTTCGAGAGACCTACAGCCTCATTTACATCCATTCTAATCATCCACCTTCAGATATATGCTAAAGAGGCCCAACAGAAATCCATTAGACAAACCCTACTACACACAGGAAGTGAGCACTATACATAAGGTATATAGACAGCATGAGTGCAACTTGCAAATAGTAAAGAGACTCAACAAGAACAAAATATAATTGAAAATAACAAAATGAGAAGAAATAAACAACCATAACAAAGAAGCAGGAACAGACACACTTACCAATACAGGAAATTAAGTACACCTTGCAAAGAACAAAACGTGGCAAAATACAGCAACAAAAGCTTACATTGGGTGGGCTACATCTTGAAGAATCAACGATTGCAATAATAATATCACACGAAAAACTAAGTACAGAAAATCTAAAACATAAGAACATTCCCACAGACAAATTCTCAAGAACTGGAGTCTTAGCAGCTACTTTGTAGCTCATGCCTGTCTGGCTACACAGCCACAACATTCTGAACTTTCAAAACGTAATATTGCGAGGACCTCAGAGCCTTAAAATGTGACAGTACACAGTCCATTTTTGCAGGTCATCTCGTACAGGAAAACCAGAAACTAAACGACACTGAGAGTGATGTAGATCCTCAGGGAAATCAATAATTTCTCAAAAACTCACAACAGTGGAGAATTATTCATAGAGTACTGATACATGGAAAAACTCTTCAGTAAAAAGGTAAGTGTGTGCAACAAAGCACTGTATGGTCGCATTTTCTCAGGCAACACAAAGTAATCAGACATCATCAAACATCCTGAATTTCAGCTCCGTCCACTTCCCATCACCCCCTCTTTCCAACTCTCTCTCTCTCTTTTTCTCTCTCTGTAGCCCAGTTTACACACACACACACACACACACACACACACACACACACACACACACACACACCACGGAAATTCTTCTCCTGGAGATACACTACAGTTATTCTCACGCAACATTCAAAACTAGCGCCGCATTTAACGTAACTAAAATAACGAAAAAATTAGAAAACTCACATTTCATTGCCAACTTATCAAGGAAGTTGGTAGCATAAGATATAAAACATATAATCAAGGACAATATGGCCAACTTCAACTCAAATATGAAAAGAACAGCAAAATACTTACCGGGATCCAGAAAACTAAAGAAAAATAACACAACGAAATCCTCATCAAGACAGATAAAGGGATTTCCATGGTCCGTATCAGTGAAACAGGATACATCTATAGAATAATTCATAGAAGGTAACAACATCACTAAATTAATCAGTGATCCCAACATGAGGCACAAAATAAACATGAAGAAGTTTCTAAAATCCCTCAAAACTATCAGCACAAAAGAATGACCCGAATATGGACGAAATTTACTTTGCTTTACTTTACGTCGATGGTCACAATTTTTTAGTCATCAGATTACAAGTTTCGGTTTATAATAACCACCTTCATAATGACCTACAACCCCAGAGTATATGAAACATCGTATGGAGGCAGCCTGTGGCAACATTACACCTGATGTAATGCATAGTGTAAGACATTCATTACGCGGTAGATTGAAAATGTGTGCAGCAAATGTTGGGTACCACTTTCACTAAGTATTTGTTTCTATTTTCAGTTGTGCTAAGAATAATGACAGATTTTTATGTAAAAGTACGTACAGAAGTATGTGTTGAAGTACTTCCGGGAGTTTCTCAGTGGTTTATATTAACCAGTTACGCCAGCCCCTCTCCTCACTTCGGTCTGCGGAATTGCTTATTTAGTGTTTGTTGTCGTTTGGCAGGTGTTTCCAGTGGTTATGTTAGGTGACTCACCCTCTATACAAATGATGCTGGTACTGATTTTGTATCTATCGTTTCCAGATGCCACTATGGTTCCAGTAGATTATGACATGTTTTTATAAAACGGATCTGAAAATGGTCATTATAGAGCGAAACCGGTAGTCTGATGACAAAAAATTGTGACTATAGACGTAAAGTAAAAGAAATTTTTATATTACTAATTGTCAGGCAGAGATATCGAAATCAGATATTGGATTGTAAGGCGTACCAAGGAGCAGATCGCAATTTCGATCACAATTTAGTAATGATGAAGAGTAGACTGAAATTTAAAACATTAGTCTGGAAGAATCAATACAGGAAGAAGGGGAATACAGAAGTACTAAGGAATGAAGTCATATGCTTGAGGTTCTCTAACGTTGTAGATATTGCGACGATGAATAGTTCAGTGGCCAATTCAGTTGAAGAGGAATAGACATCTCTAAAAGGGACAATCACAGAAGTTTAAAAGGAAAACATATTCACAAAGAAGGTAACTGCGAAGATCCTTGGGTAGCAGAAGAAATACTTCAGTGGATTAATGAAATCAAGAAGGACAAATATTTTCAAGGAAATTCATGAGAGCAGAAACACAGGTCGCTGAGTAACGACATAAATAGGAAGTGTAGGGAAGCTAAGACGAAATGGCTGCATGGAATATGTGAAGAAACTGAAGAAGGAATGGTCGACTGGAGGACGGACTAAGCGTATTGAAAAGTCAAAGCGTATAGAAAATTCAGAGAAAGCAATGGGACATCCACTGTTAAAAGCAGAGGAGAAAGCGAAAAGGTGGAGAAAGTACATCGAAGACCTCTATAAGGGGGAAATTGGTTGAATCTGGTAAAAGAAGAAACAGGTCTCGCTGGCCGGTGTGGCCGTGCGGTTCTAGACGCTTCAGTCTGGAACCGCGTGACCGCTACGGTCGCAGGTTCGAATCCTGCCTCGGGCGTGGATGTGTGTGACGTCCTTAGGTTAGTTAGGTGTAGTTCTAAGTTCTAGGGGACTGATGATCACAGATATTAAGTCCCATAGTGTTCAGAGCCATTTGAACCATTTTTGAAACAGGTGTCGATATAGAAGACGTGGGGGCTCCAGTATTAGAATCAAATTTTAAAGAGCTTTGGGAGAGTTAATACAAAATAAAGCAGAAGGGACAGATAACACAGCAGGATGATGATGATGGTTAGTGTTTAACGTCCCGTCGACAACGAGGTCATTAGAGACGGAGCGCAAGCTCGGGTTAGGGAAGGATTAGGAAGGAAATCGGCCGTGCCCTTTCAAAGGAACCATCCCGGCATTTGCCTGAAACGATTTAGGGAAATCACGGAAAACCTAAATCAGGATGGCTGGAGACGGGATTGAACCGTCGTCCTCCCGAATGCGAGTCCAGTGTGCTAACCACTGCGCCACCTCGCTCGGTAACACAGCAGGAGATTGTCTAAAGTCATTGGGGAAAGTGGCAAAGAGACGATTATTCACGTTGGTGTGTTGAATGTATCAGTCTGGAGATATAGAATCTAACATCCGGAAAAATATCATCCACAAGATTCTGAAGACTGCAAGAACTGACAAGCTCGAGAATTATCGCACAACCAGTTCAACAGCTCCTGCATCCAAGTTCCTCACAGGAATAACGTAGAGAAGAATGGAAAAGAAAACTGCAAATACGTTAGATGACGATCAATTCGGCATTAGGAAAAGTAATGCGACAGAGAATCAGTTCTGACGGCGCGGTTGATAATGGAAGCAAAACCCAAGCAAAATTAAAACATGTTGACAGGATTTATCGACACGAAAAAACTGAGGAGAATAGGAGTAAGCTGTAGGGAGAGAGTAATACACAAAATGTACAAGAACCAAGAGGGAATAACAAGAGTAGAAAACCAAGAACGAAGTCGTCAGCTTCATGGATGTAAGCGTTGAAGAAGAGGAGAGAGAGCACATCCTTGTCTCACGCCTTTTCTAATTTTTTCTAATGAAAATTCCTAACCATAGCTACTTCGTTCTTGTTGAAGCTATCTACCACCTCCACGTCTTTGGGCACTGAAGCGCAAAAATAACTGGTACAGCTTTGCGTATTCAAGTACAGAGCTATGTAAACGGAGAGAATACGGCACTGAGGTCGCCAACGCCTATATAAGGCAACAAGTCACTGGCACAGTTATTAGATGGGTCACTGCTCCTACAATTGCAGGTTGTCAGGTTAGATTTAATATTCAAAAAGATTTCGGGCTTGCAGCCGGTCGTCGTTAGCTTCCACCCACGATATTTTGACTGGACAACTGCCAGCCATCCTCAGGTGAGCCATCGAAGACTCACGAAAACGACTTCCGTTCCGCAATATATAGCGTGCAGCGAGTATTCCGCGCATGCGGCAAAATCATATTGACAGACGAACCACACTGCTCGCCGGCAGCGCCCTCGCTGGTAGAACTGCAGAACTCAGCTGTCTTCGGCGTTGTCAATTGCCGCGGCCATCGGAGTACTCTGATGTCTTCGTCTGGAGCAGATCTTAGAGATTGCGGGGTTTCACGCGTTGTCTAGCTGGTAGGGACTGCCTCGGTTCATAAGATTGTCTGTCATGCGAATTTACACTGATTCTTTTATGACGGAGTCCCAAAAGGATGTTGCTGTGGCCAAAATTGTTGTCTTGTCATACTCCATTGAGTGTCCAGTAGAAATGCAATACTCAGCATTTGCAGACTTGATAGGTTGCAAAAGGCGAGTACAGCGTTGATGTTCAGTGCAACGTTCTTCCACTGTCCGCAGTGTTTGTCCTGCATATGACATGCCACACTAACAAGGTTTTTTATAAATTCCCGCCTTCCGTAGTACCAGGTCGTCTTTCACTGATCCCAGCAGGTCGGAAATCTTCGATGGTGGACGGAAAATCACTTTCACTTCAAAACCGTGGAGTATTCTGGCAATTTTGAAGGAAATGTTGCCAACAAAGGGAAGAAAAACTAAAGATTTATTAGACGTACTCTCTTCTTTCTCCACTCCCAGATTTTTTGGCTTAATTGCAAGTGCCTTGCTAATTTGCCGGCTAGAATAGGCATTGTCTTTGAAAACCCTCTTCAGGTGGGCAAGGTCTTCAGGCAAACTATCTGCATCTGACGCTACATGAGCTCTGTGTGCAAGTGTTTTAAGTACACTCATTGTTTGCGATGGGTGATGGCAACTGGACGAATTTAAATAAAAATCTGTATGTGTGGGCTTCCGATAAATTGGATGCCCCAGAGAGCAATCACTCTTCCGTCTGACTAGCACCTCCAAGAAACGGAGGCCACCAATTATCTTTAATTCCATGGTAAACCGAATGTTCTCATGAATGGAGTTGAGGTGATCTAAAAAGTCCATTAATTTGTCTTCTCCATGAGGCCACACTACGAAAGTATCATCCACGTACCCCCAAAAAACAGTTGGTTTGAGGGCTGCTGATTCAAGAGCTCTCTCCTCAAAATCCTCCATAAAAAGGTTGGCCACCAAGGGAGACAAGGGGCTACCCATGGCGACGTCGTCAATCTGTTCAAAACAGTCTTGGCTGAACATAAAATATGTTGAGGAGAGAGCGTGGTGAAACAAATCACTGATTCCCACCTGAAACTTATAGCCAATCGATATGATTTTGATGCATGAGAGGAATACTCGCTGCACGCTATATACTGCGGAACGGAGGGCGTCTTCGTCAGTCTTCGATGGCTCACCTGAGGATAGCTGACAGTAGTCCAGTCGAAATAACGTGGATGCAAGCTAACGACGACTGCAAGCCCGAAATCTTTTTGAATATTTAGCTCGCCGGGAAAATTTTTAATTTCATATCAGGGTTGACTTAAGTTTGAACGTGGTGCTATTGTTGGCGCACGAGCAATGGGACACAGCATCTCCGAGGTCACAATGAAGTAGTAATTTTCCCGTACGACCATTTTACGAGTGTACCATTAATATCAGGAATCCAGTAAAACATAAAATCTCCGACATCTCTGCTGCCGCAGTGAGATCGTTCAGGGATGGGACCAACGACGACTGAAGAGAGTCGTTGGACGTGACAGAATTGCAACCCTTCAGAAAAATTGGTGCAGATTCCAATGCTGGGCCAT
This sequence comes from Schistocerca serialis cubense, assembly GCF_023864345.2. Lineage (NCBI taxonomy): Eukaryota > Metazoa > Arthropoda > Insecta > Orthoptera > Acrididae > Schistocerca > Schistocerca serialis. The sequence goes on from NC_064645.1 coordinate 222,659,632, forward strand.
CAGCAAGTGTCAGCGTGTGAGTCATATAATCGATATGGGCTTACGCAGCCGAAGGCCCACTCGTGTAGCATTTACAATTACACGACACAAAGCTTTACGCCCCACCTGGGTCCGTCGCCACCGATGTTGGACTATTGATGATTGGAAACCTGTTGCCTTGTTGAACGAGTCTCGTTTCAGATTGTATCGAGCGGATGGACGTGTGCGGCTATGGAGACAACCTCATGAATCCATGGACCCTCCATGTCAGCAAGAGACAAGTTGGTGGAGGCTTTGTAATGGTGTGGGGCGTGTGTAGTTGTTGGAATGATATGGGACCCCTGATACGTCCAGACACGACTCTGACAGATGACACGTACGAGCGTGATCACCTGCGTCCATTCTTGTCCATTGTGCATTCAGACTAACTTGGGCAATTCCAGCGGGAGAATGAGCCAGTAATTGCTACAGAATGGCTCCAGAAATACTCGTCCGACTTTAAACACGTCCGCTGGCCACCATACTCCACAGACATGAACATTACTGAACGTATCTGGGATACCTTGTAACGCGCTGTTTAGAAGAGATCTCCACCCCTCGTACTCTTACCGACTTATAGACAGCCATGCAAGATTCATGGTGTCATTTCCCTCCAGTACTATTTCAGACATTAGTCGGGTCTATCCCATGCCGTCTCGCGGCACTTCTGCTTGCTCGCGCCGGCCCCACACAATATTAGGTAGGCGTACCAATTTCTTTGGCTTTCAGTGTATTTTATAGCTGTTCTCTTCAACACTCTGATCGTCTCTTGACAGATAATATTATCAGATACCTTTTTGATAAGAGGCCTCAGTGCCAGGATCGCTTCTGTTCTTCTTAATTCCCTCCTGAATACAAATAACTCTTCGCTCAGTACATCCTCCACCTTGTCTTCAATTCTCCTCAGAGTTATCTAAATAATTTTTTTGATGGATGCGATATTAAGCATAAGGTTCTGTACTGTTCACATTTTGTACACATTTTGTAGCTGCCACCTTCCTCGGTATACGAACCACGATTCATTTCTGAAGTCTGTTTGAATCTCTCCAGTGTTTGTTTAGATAAAGGTCATAAATCAGTGGCCCAGCAAGTACCCTGCCCTACTACTTCTGTAACGAGCACGGTCCCTTAAGACAAAACACTCGGAAGGTATCCACGAACAAGCTCTCACAGTTTGTCGGTGGAGTTCTTGTACATGCGGTATATACACTCCTGGAAATGGAAAAAAGAACACATTGACACCGGTGTGTCAGACCCACCATACTTGCTCCGGACACTGCGAGAGGGCTGTACAGGCAATGATCACACGCACGGCACAGCGGACACACCAGGAACCGCGGTGTTGGCCGTCGAATGGCGCTAGCTGCGCAGCATTTGTGCACCGCCGCCGTCAGTGTCAGCCAGTTTGCCGTGGCATACGGAGCTCCACCGCGGTCTTTAACACTGGTAGCATGCCGCGACAGCGTGGACGTGAACCGTATGTGCAGTTGACGGACTTTGAGCGAGGGCGTATAGTCGGCATGCGGGAGGCCGGGTGGACGTACCGCCGAATTGCTCAACACGTGGGGCGTGAGGTCTCCACAGTACATCGATGTTGTCGCCAGTGGTCGGCGGAAGGTGCACGTGCCCGTCGACCTGGGACCGGACCGCAGCGATGCACGGATGCACGCCAAGACCGTAGGATCCTACGCAGTGCCGTAGGGGACCGCACCGCCACTTCCCAGCAAATTAGGGACACTGTTGCTCCTGGGGTATCGGCGAGGACCATTCGCAACCGTCTCCATGAAGCTGGGCTACGGTCCCGCACACCGTTAGGCCGTCTTCCGCTCACGCCCCAACATCGTGCAGCCCGCCTCCAGTGGTGTCGCGACAGGCGTGAATGGAGGGACGAATGGAGACGTGTCGTCTTCAGCGATGAGAGTCGCTTCTGCCTTGGTGCCAATGATGGTCGTATGCGTGTTTGGCGCCGTGCAGGTGAGCGCCACAATCAGGACTGCATACGACCGAGGCACACAGGGCCAACACCCGGCATCATGGTGTGGGGAGCGATCACCTACACTGGCCGTACACCATTGGTGATCGTCGAGGGGACACTGAATAGTGCACGGTACATCCAAACCGTCATCGAACCCATCGTTCTACCTTTCCTACCCCGGCAAGGGAACTTGCTGTTCCAACAGGACAATGCACGTCCTCATGTATCCCGTGCCACCCAACGTGCTCTAGAAGGTGTAAGTCAACTACCCTGGCCAGCAAGATCTCCGGATCTGTCCCCCATTGAGCATGTTTGGGACTGGATGAAGCGTCGTCTCACGCGGTCTGCACGTCCAGCACGAACGCTGGTCCAACTGAGGCGCCAGGTGGAAATGGCATGGCAAGCCGTTCCACAGGACTACATCCAGCATCTCTACGATCGTCTCCATGGGAGAATAGCAGCCTGCATTGCTGCGAAAGGTGGATATACACTGTACTAGTGCCGACATTGTGCATGCTCTGTTGCCTGTGTCTATGTGCCTGTGGTTCTGTTAGTGTGATCATGTGATGTATCTGACCCCAGGAATGTGTCAATAAAGTTTCCCCTTCCTGGGACAATGAATTCACGGTGTTCTTATTTCAATTTCCAGGAGTGTATTATGTAGTATGAACGGCCTTAACGGAGAGTTTCTTCCAAACAGGCCGCCAAGTAAAGAACTCCGAAAAGCCGACGACTCGCAACATAAGACGGCCGGCGCCTGAGTGAGCGAACGAGAACACACGCGCGTGCCCGCAGCAGCCACCTAAGCCGACGGCGGAGCACCGAGGCACGGTTCCTCTGTTCCGCAATGAATGATTAATCAGCGCTGCAGCGCATCCAGCCTCCAGCCCGCCAGATTTGCTTCACAAATTAATGAACGACCTGTCCGCAGTCTAGGACCAGCCAAATTTCTTTAAAATCTGCCGAGGGCAGAGACGAGCTTAGCTACGGACTTCACTGTATTAGAGCGTCACAGAATACCTCTTTTTCTCTCAGCTATGTTCAAAGAATGGGCATAGAGCCAATTCAGGACAAATTAATAAGCTAGGGAGCTCATCATAAGCTCATTACTAGTAGCTATTTATCAAGTGTGTTTTTTGAGTTCCAAAACCTATTTCCGGTAGTCTTGTTTGATCGCATCCGAAATTGTAAACCGTCACATAACTAATATTTTCTCATGGAGAAGATTCAAAATGTAATAAATAGTGAAAAAAGGTTGTGATAATAAAGATTCATTTTTAATAGTTTCCTCAGTCTCTAAAATTTTTCGATTTCAATCTAAGATAATGTCAACCTGCGACAGAAGATTTTCAGTTTTTTGTCTTTCATCTCGTTCTGCATATTTAGAATGGAATTTTCCAGATCTTCTACGATGTTCAGATATGTGCGTTTCTCCGCTAGATACAACTCTGTTTCCAGTTTTATGAGATACTTGCAGTAGGGTTTTGGAACATATAATGTGTTCGAACATTATGAAGTACCTCGAAGAAAACGATTTATTAACACATAGTCAGCACGGATTCAGAAAATATCGTTCTTGTGAAACACAGGTAGCTCTTTATACTCATGAAGTGATAAGTACCATCGATAGGGTATCTCAAATTCATTCCATATTTTTAGATTTCCAGAAGGCTTTCTAACCAAACTGCGTGCCTTCGGAGTATCGCCTCAGTTGTGCGACCGGATTTGTGATTTCCTTCCAGAAAGGTCACACGTCGTAGTAATAGACGGAAACTCATCGAGTAAAACAGAAGTAATATCCGGCCTTCCCCAAGGAAGTCTTATAGGCCCTCTGTTGTTCCTGATCTATATTAACGACATAGGAGACAATCTGACTAGCCGTCTTAGATTGTTTGCAGATGATGCTGTCATTTACAGTCTTGTTAAGTCATCAGATGATCAAATCGACTTGCAAAATGATTTAGATAAGATATCTGTATGAAGCGAAAAGTGGCAACTGACCGTGAATAAGGAAAAGTGTGAAGTTATTCACATGAGTACTAAAAGAAACCAGCTAAATTTCGATTACGTGATAAGTCACACAAACCTGCAGACCGTAAATTCAACTAAATACTTAGGGATTTCAATTACAAATAAATTAAATTGGAACGATCACATGGATAATATTGTGGGTAGAGCAAACCAAAGACTGCGATTCATTGGCAGAACACTAAGAAAGTGCAACAGGTCTACTAAAGAGACTGCATACACCACGCTTGTCCGCCCTATTCTTGAGTATTGCTGTGCGGTGTGGGATCTGCATCAAGTTGAACTAACGGATGACATCGAAAAAGTACAAACAAGGGCAGTTCGTTTTGTATTATCGCGAATTAGGGGAGATAGTGTCACAGACATGATATCTGAATTGGAGTGGCAATCATAAAAACAAAGGCGTTTTTCGTTGCGACTTGATCTTCTCATGAAATTTCAATCACCAGTTTTCTCCTCCGATTGCAAAAACATTCTGTTGGCACCCACCTACATAGGGAGAAATGAACATCACGATAAAATAAGGGAAATCAGGGCTCGCACGGAAAATGCTCGTTTTTCCCTTTTTCCCGCGTGCCGTTCGATAGTGGAACGGTAGAGAGACAGCTTGAAGGTGGTTCATTGAACCCTCTGCGAGGCACTTAATTGTGAACAGCAGAGTAATCACATAGATGTAGATGTGGATGTTTCTCATACTTTAAATGTTTACAGAATGCTACTGTTCTGCCAATTATCTTCTTACTCGTACACGTTTTTTCGTTGGTTTGTCCAGTGTCATACTTTCCGCAGTCGTTACACTCTATTGATGGTAGGGGCAACTCAGCCAAATTTATGCACTGTGTTAAATGGAAATATGTTTTCAGCCCGAAACCTAATATTTACTTCTGTTGCCCGAAATCTTTAGATAATCACCTTGTATATTTGTCGTACAGATAGTAGGCTGAGATTACTTCGTCTCTGATTTTTTCCTCTTGATTTATTAACGTTATTTTTATGTAAATTATAGTCTTAATGTTTTGTAGCTAACTATTTCGTAACTGCACCTTCTCCTACTGTCTGTAGCAACGTATTCAGTTATGTCGCTATGCTCGTATAAGCATTTTTATGTGCCACTGGATGACATGAGCTGTGGCGGATTATGACCACACACAATCTCGATTTTCAGGAAATGTGAAATATGTATGCCCACATTCATTATCAATTAATTGTTTTATACATTTATCTTCCTCATAGAGAATATTAATTGAATATTTCATCAAGTGATGTCTGGACTTTTGTTATTCATGAAACGCATACAATTAATGGTCAGGCAGCATTCGTTGCTGTGTAAAATGCTCCTTTTTCGTATAATCGAGAGAAAATTGGCTAACTTCCCCACGAAGCTATAGCACATAGTTAAAGCTTTGTTTCTACATCTACATCTACATCTATACTCCGCGAGCCACCTTACGGTGTGTGGCGGAGGGTACTTATTGTACCACTATCTGATCCCCCCTTCCCTGTTCCATTCACGAATTGTGCGTGGAAAGAACGACTGCTTGTAAGTCTCCGTATTTGCTCTAATTTCTCGGATCTTTTCGTTGTGATCATTACGCGAGATATATGTGGGCGGTAGTAATATGTTGCCCATCTCTTCCCGGAATGTGCTCTCTCGTAATTTCGATAATAAACCTCTCCGTATTGCGTAACGCCTTTCTTGAAGTGTCCGCCACTGGAGCTTGTTCAGCATCTCCGTAACGCTCTCGCGCTGACTAAATGTCCCCATGACGAATCGCGCTGCTTTTCGCTGGATCATGTCTATCTCTTCTATTAATCCAACCTGGTAAGGGTCCCATACTGATGAGCAATACTCAAGAATCGGACGAACAAGCGTTTTGTAAGCTACTTCTTTCGTCGATGAGTCACATTTTCTTAGAATTCTTCCTATGAATCTCAACCTGGCGCCTGCTTTTCCCACTATTTGTTTTATGTGATCATTCCACTTCAGATCGCTCCGGATAGTAACTCCTAAGTATTTTACGGTCGTTACCGCTTCCAATGATTTACCACCTATGGCATAATCGTACTGGAATGGATTTCTGCCCCTATGTATGCGCATTATATTACATTTATCTACGTTTAGGGAAAGCTGCCAGCTGTCGCACCATGCATTAATCCTCTGCAGGTCCTCCTGGAGTACGTCCGAGTCTTCTGATGTTGCTACTTTCTTGTAGACAACCGTGTCATCTGCAAATAGCCTCACGGAGCTACCGATGTTGTCAACTAAGTCATTTATGTATATTGTAAACAATAAAGGTCCTATCACGCTTCCCTGCGGTACTCCCGAAATTACCTCTACATCTGCAGATTTTGAACCGTTAAGAATGACATGTTGTGTTCTTTCTTCTAGGAAATCCTGAATCCAATCACAAACCTGGTCCGATATTCCGTAAGCTCGTATTTTTTTCACTAAACGTAAGTGCGGAACCGTATCAAATGCCTTCCTGAAGTCCAGGAATACGGCATCAATCTGCTCGCCAGTGTCTACGGCACTGTGAATTTCTTGGGCAAATAGGGCGAGCTGAGTTTCACATGATCTCTGTTTGCGGAATCCATGTTGGTTATGATGAAGGAGATTTGTATTATCTAAGAACGTCATAATACGAGAACACAAAACATGTTCCATTATTCTACAACAGATTGACGTAAGCGAAATAGGCCTATAATTATTCGCATCTGATTTATGACCCTTCTTGAAAATGGGAACGACCTGCGCTTTCTTCCAGTCGCTAGGTACTTTACGTTCTTCCAGCGATCTACGATAAATTGCTGATAGAAAGGGGGCAAGTTCTTTAGCATAATCCCTGTAGAATCTTAAGGGTATCTCGTCTGGTCCGGATGCTTTTCCGCTACTAAGTGATAGCAGTTGTTTTTCAATTCCGATATCGTTTATTTCAATATTTTCCATTTTGGCGTCCGTGCGACGGCTGAAGTCAGGGACCGTGTTACGATTTTCCGCAGTGAAACAGTTTCGGAACACTGAATTCAGTATTTCTGCCTTTCTTCGGTCGTCCTCTGTTTCGGTTCCATCGTGGTCAACGAGTGACTGAATAGGGGATTTAGATCCGCTTACCGATTTTACATATGACCAAAACTTTTTAGGGTTCTTGTTTAGATTGTTTGCCAATGTTTTATGTTCGAATTCGTTGAATGCTTCTCTCATTGCTCTCTTTACGCTCTTTTTCGCTTCGTTCAGCTTTTCCTTATCAGCTATGATTCGACTACTCTTAAACCTATGATGAAGCTTTCTTTGTTTCCGTAGTACCTTTCGTACATGATTGTTATACCACGGTGGATCTTTCCCCTCGCTTTGGACCTTAGTCGGTACGAACTTATCTAAGGCGTACTGGACGATGTTTCTGAATTTTTTCCATTTTTGTTCCACATCCTCTTCCTCAGAAATGAACGTTTGATGGTGGTCACTCAGATATTCTGCGATTTGTGCCCTATCACTCTTGTTAAGCAAATATATTTTCCTTCCTTTCTTGGCATTTCTTATTACACTTGTAGTCATTGATGCAACCACTGACTTATGATCACTGATACCCTCTTCTACATTCACGGAGTCGAAAAGTTCCGGTCTATTTGTTGCTATGAGGTCTAAAACGTTAGCTTCACGAGTTGGTTCTCTAACTATCTGCTCGAAGTAATTCTCGGACAAGGCAGTCAGGATAATGTCACAAGAGTCTCTGTCCCTGGCTCCAGTTCTGATTGTGTGACTATCCCATTCTATACCTGGTAGATTGAAGTCTCCCCCTATTACAATAGTATGATCACGAAACTTCTTCACGACGTTCTGCAGGTTCTCTCTGAGGCGCTCAACTACTACGGTTGCTGATGCAGGTGGTCTATAGAAGCATCCGACTATCATATCTGACCCACCTTTGATACTTAACTTAACCCAGATTATTTCACATTCGCATTCGCTAATAACTTCACTGGATATTATTGAATTCTTTACTGCTATAAATACTCCTCCACCATTGGCGTTTATCCTATCCTTGCGGTATATATTCCATTCTGTGTCTAGGATTTCGTTACTGTTCACTTCCGGTTTTAACCAACTTTCCGTTCCTAATACTATATGCGCACTATTTCCTTCAATAAGAGATACTAATTCAGGAACCTTGCCCTGGATACTCCTGCAGTTTACCAATATTACGTTAACTTTTCCTGTTTTTGGTCTCTGAGGACGGACATTCTTTATCAACGATGATAATGTCCTCTCTGGTAAGCCGTCAGGTATTTTATCGTTTGGTTTAAATGTTTCCCCTTCAAGGGCAAAGGAGCTGTAGGCCACAATTAGCTACGGTAGTCCCGTAAGTTCTAAGACTTCCGCCTTTCTATGTTTCCACATTTCAAGAAAATACTGACTATTCTTCCACCAGGACGTTCATGTGTATGTTCTCTATATCTAATGAGAGAAATCGGCCCTCTCATTGGAAATTAATTATATAATGTGGTTAATCAATTCAGTGGTACACTTCATAATATGGATTATTAAATTTATAATGGTAGCTCATTATTTTGTTTAATATTTAACTTAATGCACAAGAAGCGCTCAATGTATGCTACTCAATAGGTCCTATTCGAATGTATTCCATATTATCTGTGTATGCAGGTAAAAAGTTACCATTCTTTGCGCTTTAAGTAAACTGAAATTTTACTTGGAGAAAATATTTCAATGCTTTCTCTATAGTCAAATTTTTACCTTGTGGCAGTCGGATCATTTTTGTTGGCTCTACCTACCGTTCCGTTATAGGCCATCAACTTGTTTTTCGTCTTCTTTAGCATATGCCTATTAGCCTCGGTCTCTTATCGAATGTTAAGTTATTAATTTGTTTACACATGGTAATCGCAACTTTTCCTGAAATTATGTCTTGGTCGACACTGTTGATACTTGCCATATCGATTGATATTTTGACTTAAAGTGCCAGAGATTTCACTGCAGACAAATTAAACTGTGTCGGCAACATGTGCTAAAGCTATTTAAAGAACAAATCCACCTCAATACTCTAAAATGCGATATCTATTAGACCAATAATAATGTCGTCAGATTAGGAATCTTATGTGATCTGTTCTTTCTTACTATTATTAATAGAATGACATAAGATAGCGCCTTGTTCTTTCGCATGAGTTTTGATCAAAGATAAAATTACTAATTAAGTCAAACATCGCCAGATATACCCACTAACTACCTTCCGAAAATTCAAGTGTGCTACTTACACTTGCTTCTAGAAATAGCAGTAAATTTATGTTTCTCACGAAGCTCGTCGGTGAGCCACATACTTCCACACTGCTTTGTTGCTTGAATACTTGCTTTTACATTGATTTTGGCCTACGTCGTTGTCACTTCTTAAGGTAGCCATTGCTTGTTGATTTTCTTTGAAAAGATGTTGTGTCATATGTTTGTACAAAGGTTGCAGTTCTTACTAGATTAGCAGTTTCCACAATGTTGTCTGTTGGTCAAGTCCCACGGATTCGACATATATTAGAAATGACACTAGAAGATAGAATGTAAGCTGCTTTTATTACATTTTTATATGTAATTGATGTCGATCAAACACCATTTTCCAACTGCTGTAGAACAAACATCACGACGGGAAATTAAACCATGAAACACTAATTTTCAGCCAGGAAACCACGTATGAGAACTTTGGATGTGCAATAATTGAACATTTTCGTTTATCTCTACAAGAAGTATGTGAGATACGCAGGGTGATATTTTCCATCATCTACAAACTCTAGGGATTGATCGATGAGGGGATACGGAACCAAAAGGGGCTGATGAACTGATGTCCGAAAATGAATGGTTTCGATGCCAGAGATCATTTATTCAATAAGATATTGATACAGAGACTGCGATCTATTGCGCGCTGTACTATGCAGCCACAGTTACAGCATGTGCTGAATACTGGTTCCGTGTGCCCCAACGAATGCGTGTACTCGCCGTAACATGTTCTGTCTGACATGTTCACATGGCGAGGCTGCATCCAAACTGTGTCAAAGGTAGCACGAATACTCTGCTCCAGTATTTCCACATCTGGAATGGGCCATAACGGTGAAGTGGGCTGGAGTAACATCAGGTAACAGCCACATAACCCTTCGTCTAGGCACCCTACATCTCTAGATCCTCTACAAAAGAACGCTCACTTTCAGATGCACTGCCTGAAAATGGTACAATGAATCCTACGGCAGTCGGAGATGTCTCCTGCTGTGTCTCTGGAGGCAGTGATAACCGCTCACTCCTGCCTGCTAACTGCTTACTTAAATATGTATTATCCACTGTTAATTGAGTTACCTTTTCCAGTAAAATCCACAACACCACAGGTTACGACACATCTTGCGTCCCAAACTCTGCCTTTGTGCTGCTCTCACCCTTAATCATTCCAGAGTACAAACAGCACAACAACAAAAAGAAAAATTCCTCCGCCCAGTCAAGCCACTACTCCTTACCATTACTTTAGTGAACCATTGACATACGTCAGAGAAGTAAAGAACCTTAATTCCTCCGTCTTACCCTTTAATCTCAAAACATTGATTCGTATTATGGTCGAAACGACGACAAATGTAACACTCTAGTGCCGCAAAGTCAGTAAAAGGTGCAGAATGGCTCACAAATTACACTGGCAGTATCTCACAGATATCAAAAAATCAAGCGGTGCGGGTCTCCCGCATCGTCCCCTACGCTCCGTCACGGAGTATGGGACTTCATCATCATCATCGTCATCCCCATTAGACCGTGGAACAGGTTCCTAATACTACAAATCTCACTAATATTCTCAAAAAATCAGTACTTAAATACTTCTCGTAATCCTTCCTTATTAACCCATATGTCGCTAAAAAATTAAAAAAGATTGGATCTTTGGTGTGACGTCATAAGCGAGTGACTGCGTGTGGGATCGCTCTCTAAGTTTTCATATATTTTTAGGTTTCAGATACATATTTTAACGGTTTTTGTGATAATATTTACTATATAAGTGACGTATTAGTGGTTTCTTCATTCACCTCTGCCTTTCTTGTGTTGTGACCTGATATTTGTGAGTGTTTCGTATCGAGCAACTTAACCTCTTGTCTGTGTTTACATTCCGCGCTGACCAGTTGCAGCTGTAACGGCGCATCGAAAGCTAAGTACTAATTAATTGTTTGTGTATAGTGATTTATTTAGGAACTTTAATAGTCTTCAACAGGTGTTCTTGGTGTTTTCTGGTGAAATAATTTCAGAAGAACCTTTTGGGAACTGTTTTCAGCTTCGTTACTGTGTCATTAGACGTTTGATTCTCTTTCTGTATTAGTCTTTTGTTATATTCACATTTGTTGTTTATTAATACTGTTAATAATAGTAGTTACTTCCCTTGTAGAGTAAGTTTGTGATTCTTGTAGTCAGGTTTTTAACATCTTCTTATTGTAGTAGCGGAACTTAGAAAAAGTATAATTTTACCATGAGTGAGATGTGTGGGCTTTGCCGTAGGTTCGTGAGTAGTGGATTGCGGTGTGAGACTTGTTCGAAGTATTTTCACTGGGGGGAATGCAGTGGGGAAGCCAGTGGGCATTCTGGTGAGATCCTCTCCTGGAACTGCAGGTTATGTAGCAAGAGTAAGTTGATAGAGGAGCAGGAGCGTAAGATCTGTGCCCTTCAGGTGCAGTTGAAAAACGCAGAGGAGGAGCTAGATAGGATGAGGAGGGAGAAGGGGGTTGGGGAATGGGACCTGGCTGTTGGCAAGAGGTCTGCTAGAAGAAGAAGATTTTCAGATAGTTTTACTATTGGTGTTTACAATAGATATGACCAACTGTCAGAGTCTAGTGGAGAGGAATCTCTAGTAGCTGTAGATGTAGGAAGTATGCAGCAGACCTCAGTAGTTACTGTGCCTAGAACAGTTGCAAAATCGAAGAGGAAGAAGAAGGTTCTGCTGTTAGGTAGTTCTCATGGCAGAGGTGTAGGCCAGCAGTTGCAGGAAGTGCTGGGGAGTGGGCACCAGGTCACCAGCATTGTGAAGTCTAATGTAGGGTTGGCTCAGGTGACTGTTAACATAGGGGGGTTATGTAGGGATTTTACTAAAGAGGATCAGGTAGTGATTGTGGGTGGGGCTGGTAATAGTATTGATAGGGATGGGGAGTATAACATAGATGGTGACCTGGAAAAGATAGCCACTCAGACTGGCAACACGAATGTGCATTTCGTGGAACTGTTTCAGCGTCACGATCGGCCTCATCTCAATACAGCCGTCAGGCGTAATAACATAAGACTTGGGGGTGCGCTGATGACAGTAAGCATGGGTCACATTTCAGTGGTGTCGGTGGAGTCTATCAGCAGGACGGGTTTCACTAGACATGGCCTGCACCTCAACAGGTATGGGAAGGGGAGGTTGGCAAAGCTTATAGGTGACAGCATAGGTGGGGTTGGTGGGATCACTCATGGGAAAATTCCTGCAGTAGTGGGTGTTAGAGCTGCACCTTTTTTACATTGAAGTCAGCTGATAGGTATTCCCGCTTAAGGGAAGTCTCTCTAACAAGGGAATCACTTTTGACAAAGCTTAGGTATCCGAGTAAAGAGGGAATTAGTATATTTCATCAAAATATACAAGTTATTAGAGATAAAGTTAGTGAACTGCTTATAGATGTTGACTCTGAAATTATTGGTATATCTGAACACTTCTTAAATAAGAAGATAATTCAGAGGCTTCCTTTACCAGGATACAGGCTGGCTGGCAGCTTTTAGGGGAGCTCTTTGCGGTGTGGGGGAGTAGCCATGTATGTGAAAAACGGCATCCCATTTGCGTCAACTGATGTTTCAAAGTACTGCACTGAAAAGGTGTTTGAATGTTGTGCAGGTGTGGTTGAATTTAACGGAGCTAAACTTCTAACTGTTGTTATTTATAGATCCCCAGAATCCGATTTCACAACATTTTTGCTAAAGCTAGAGGAGGTTCTTGGTTCACTTTATAGGAAATACAAAAAGTTAGTTGTATGTGGTGACTTCAACATTTAATTGTATAAGTGATTGTGGAAGGAAGAGGATGCTGGTAGACCTCTTTAATTCATATAATCTTATGCAAACCGCGTTCTTTCCAAGGAGAGTGCAAGAGAACAGTAGAACAACCATAGACAACATTTTTGTTCGTTCCTCATCACTAGAAGGGCATTCTGTTAGCAAAAAGGTGAATGGCCTTTCAGATCATGATGCACAAATTTTAACTTTAAAAGATTTTTGTGCTGCAACACGCGTTAAATATAGTCATCAGCTGTTCAGGAAAGCTGATCCAGTTGCTGTAGAGACCTTTGTAAACCTTATAAAGGAACAAGAGTGGCAAGATGTTTATAGCGCTGATACAGTAGACGATAAATATAATGCTTTTCTCAAGACTTTTCTCATGCTCTTTGAAAGTTGCTTTCCGTTAGAACGTTTAAAACAGGGTACTAGCACAAACAGGCAGCCTGGGCGGCTGACTAGAGGGATAAGAATATCTTGTAGAACAAAGTGGCAATTATATCAAAACGTTAGAAACAGTCAAAATCTAAATGCAGCAGCCCATTACAAACAGTATTGTAAGGTGCTTAAAAATGTTATTAGGAAGGTAAAAAGTATGTGGTATGCAGATAGAATATTTAATAATCACTTTCTGAATATAGCAGGTGAACTAAATAGAAACCTAGTCCCAACAGGGAATCATATAGCGCTCTTAGAAAAAAGTGTTCCGAGACTGTTACCTGAAATGCTCCTCCATGATACTGACAAGAGGGAGATTGCGTTAATAATTAAATCACTAAAGACCAAGAACTCTCATGGATATGACGGGGTATCTAGCTGAATACTGAAGTATTGTTCTATGTATGTTAGCCCAGTTCTCAGCCATATCTGTAACTTTTCCTTTAGGAGTGGTCGGTTTCCTGACCGATTAAAGTACTCGGTAGTGAAGCCACTTTATAAAAAGGGAGACATTGATAATGTTGACAATTTTAGACCTATTTCTATGCCATCGGTGTTTGCTAAAGTTATCGAGAAGGTTGTATATACAAGGTTACTGGAGCATTTAAATTCATATAATTTGCTGTCAAATGTTCAGTTTGGGTTTAGAAATGGTTTAACAACTGAAAATGCTATAGTCTCTTTTCTCTGTGAGGTTTTGGACGGATTAAATAAAAGGTTGCGAACGTTAGGTGTTTTCTTTGATTTAACGAAGGCTTTTGACTGTGTTGACCACAAAATATTACTGCAGAAGGTGGACCATTATGGAGTAATGGGAGTAGCTTACAATTGGTTCGCCTCTTACTTTAAGAACAGAAAGCAGAGGGTAATTCTCCGCAATATTGAGAGTGGTAGTGATGTTCAGTCCCAATGGGGCACTGTTAAGTGGGGCGTTCCCCAAGGGTCGGTGCTGGAGCCACTTCTGTTTCTTATTTATATAAATGATATCCCTTCTAGTATTACAGGTGATTCAAAAATATTTCTGTTTGCTGATGACACCAGCTTGATAGTGAAGGATCTTGTGTGTAATAATGAAGCAGTAACAAACAATGTAGTTCATGAAATAAGTTCGTGGCTTGTGGGAAATAATTTGATGCTAAATCACAGTAAGACTCAGTTTTTACAGTTTCTAACTCACAATTCAACAAGAACCGATATTTTGATCAGACAGAATAGGCATATTATAAGCGAGACGGAACAGTTCAAGTTCCTAGGCGTTCGGATAGATAGTAAGCTGTTGTGGAAAGCCCATGTCCAGGATCTTGTTCAGAAGCTAAATGCTGCTTTCTTTACCATTAGAACAGTATCTGAAATAAGTGACACTTCAACACGAAAAGTAGTCTACTTCGCATATTTTCATACGCTTATGTCGTATGGTATTATTTTTTGGGGTAATTCTTCTGATTCAAAAAGGGTATTTTTGGCTCATAAACGGGCTGTTCGAGCTATATGTGGTGTAAGTTTGAGAACCTCTTGTCGACCCCAATTCAAAAATCTGGGAATTCTGACATTGCCCCCACAGTATATATTTTCTTTCATGTCGTTTGTTGTTAGCAATATTAGCCTATTCCCAAGAGTTAGCAGCTTTCACTCGGTTAATACTAGGCAGAAATCAAATCTGCATGTAGAATACACTTCCTTGACTCTTGTGCAGAAAGGTGTGCAGTATTCTGCTGCATCCATTTTCAATAAGCTACCACAAGAACTCAAAAATCTTAGCAGTAGCCCAAACACTTTTAAGTCTAAACTGAAGAGTTTCCTCTTGGCTCACTCCTTCTATTCTGTCGAGGAGCTCCTGGAAGAGCTAAAAATTTAACCAAATTCCAGTGTTACATTGTTGATTTTCTTCATTTAAACACGACTTGTCACCTGAATATGTTTTTTTATATTTCATTTTATCTGTTTCTAATATCATGTTATAATTTCATGTATTGACTCGTTCCATGACCATGGAGACTTCTCCTTAATTTGGTCCCATGGAACAATAAATAAATAAATAAAAAGACACATATCTAACTCTGCACCTCCCATACCTACTGTGTTCATCACTGCTACTTCTGTCTCCTAAAGGATTTTGCAGATTATGTAGGTAGCGACTCCGAACGGCATACTGCAAAGACGCCGTCCGCTTCTTCGACACTAGATGAAGTCATCAGAGATACCGGGATGCTGGACTGGAGAATGTGATGCTGGGCACAGGGCAGCTCCTGGTTACAGAGAGACACTGCGGCAATCTTTAAACATTTTATTTCCCTTTCATTCAGGCGGCACGGGTGTTCGTCGTCCCGCTCACGTCGAATTCCACTCGCTCGGCGGTTTGTCCGCTGTACTTTGCTTAGGATGCAGTCCTGTTGCCCGTGACCCATTTATGGCAGCCACGGCGAGGCGCGTTACCCAGCACCGGATTCGTCGATAGCTGAGCGCCGGACTGCGGTGACAAGTAGCACCTACGTGACGCTTACCTGCTCTCCGTGACTGCAGAAAACGCGGGATGAGGGGGGGGGGGGGGGGGGGCGCAAGCAAGCCCTCTGTAGCAGCCGGGATGATGCGGCCCCCCTGCCTCTGGGCAGGAGTCGGCCGTGCTGCCGGAAGGTCTGATCTCTCCCGCTGCTGGCTGGCTGCGAGTCCCTTGCAAACCCAGAGAGTAGAAGCGTGGACCCGCCACAGACAAGAGTGGTGGTCCTTCGTCGGAAGCTTCTCGTGGCCGCCCGTGTAGCACAGCGCCGTCGTCCAAGAGAGCCGTGCCACTAAAGACATGGGATTATTCGACTGCCCACGATTTACTCTCGGCAGTGCGCATATGTTTTGCGAACGCGCCTCTAAAAGTCACGAATTAAAACCCATTAAGTTGAAGCCATCGCTCTGGTTTCGATGGAGGCTTCCGGCAAGAGTTACTTGCAGTCCCGCTGAGCACGCCGTTTCTTGAACTCTTACGCCCATTTCGGCCCGACATAGTTTGCTACTTCATGTTACACGAAGTTATCATCAACAATCCCGCGCCTCACTTAGGGGTACGGCTGCAGTCCACTGCCGCAAATTCACAGAAAACACACGTTGTACGGTAGGCCACTACATAATGAAGGGAAGTTGTTTCATATTATGTTGATAGCATGTACAGGTTACCCATGTTTTACTAAAACTTTTGTCCGAGAATAATTTTAAGGTTTCCTTGCGTGGTTGTTCATGACTGTGCTCCAATTTTTCCAACCAATTCTATTAGCTTTCATTGTTCGTCTCTCTTCTGTTCTTAGGGTAGGCCTAAGGAGGTGCATTTTTCTCCTAATTTGCAACATAATTTCAGGTCTTAGTCATTTATTTCCGATATAGGAACACAAGTGTGCTAGTTGTGGCCAGTGCATAACTTTTGTATTTGGTCCGCTTCATCGTGCCAAATCTTTGCGTGTTTTACTGCTGAAGCAGTATTTTTTGTAGATATTTCCACCTCTTTGTGCCACAGATTTGTCAGGTTTCACGTATTCATTGTTTTATGCTTATTTGCTGTTTTATGCTAGACTGTGTTAATAGTCGCATAGTTTTAACTTCCTGGCACTTAACCGACTTGATCTTGATCGTTAGAAATGTTTAAGTAGTTATTGTTTTCGAGATTGCTTTGTTAATTTCTTATACTTATAGTTGGAACTGAGTTGTGTATGTAGGCAACTCTTTTTTTTATTTTTGTACATAGATTTATCTAATATATTTTTATTCATATATATCGAAAGTAGCCCTCATTGCCTGGCTCATCCTAGACGTGTATTAACATCTCCTTTACCATTTCTTTGTTAGTTTCTACCCATTAGCCCTCTGTCAGTCTATATTTCTCATTGGAGCCTGTTAGCAACTGTTTCCCCTGTACCTGTAGGTCGAATAGATTACCTAGCGTGTAGGTCACTCAAAAGGACTGACATTAATAAGTCCATACGTCTAGTACTGCGTGATATACAGGGTGTTTTAACATGAGACAACTAAATAGCTAGAAAACGATGTGCCGTACGAAGAAAATTGTTATGGGCGAAAAGTTAATATAGGTAAAGCGGATATCTATATGTGCTACCACTGGCCACCTCCTCACCACCCCTCCTGCCTGAGCGGGGTCACAGTATATTTCCAAATGTGAACCCCCACATTTTTAGCGTACATTCGGATTTTACGCCAAACAATACGTGTGGTTTACTCAAACCATTGTTTCCCATTCTTGGTAGATGGCACTGTAGTCGAAGATTATGAAGTGTGCCCTTTTCTGCAAGTAAGAACCAACGCATTTAATTATACATTTCTCTTAGGACCTAAATGTATACCTTTGAGTTTTAAGTTATCCACTGTGTTATGACTAAGTTATCTACTTTATGTACATTAGGAAAGATTATTGTGTGTGTTTTTGATTTACATACCACACTTCCGAATCGGTTGTCAATGAAAAGAAAATGTTATGCTCATGTGCCACTGAAAAATGTGTAGCCGGCCACTGTGGCCGAGTGGTTCTAGGCGCTTCAGTCCGGAACCGCGTGCCTTCTACGGTCGCAGGTTCGAATCCTGCCTCTGTCTTGGATGTGTGTGATGTCCTTAGGTTAGTTAGGTTTAAGTAGTTCTAAGTCTATCGGACTGATAACCTCAGATGTTAACCATTTGAAAAAGTCTACCAACACGTGTGAAAATTTGACTGAGGCAAGATTGTGGTTAATGGAGACTGTGGTCCATTCTCCCGCGTTATTGTTGCTCGGCACGGCTCCTTTACCATGCGAATGCAGAATCGGTGGGCTTAGAACTGCCATGCTCACCGCCTTGCAGGACATCTGCGGCCTCACACAACTAGCGCCTGGGTAGTGCACCAAACGACAAAACTGTACACAAATAACATCGCGTTTTCAGGCGTGGCCTATTTCAGTGCACAGCATCACAATGGTCATAACCATTTGCAGATGCTCCGAGGAGTAATTGCGTTGCCTCCTCATTGTCCTCTTGGACTAGCATGATACGACTTTTATGCCATTTACCTCTAATCTGAAAATGGGGTTGTGATATAAGCATCCACACAGTGACTACGACGACGTCTGGAACACTATGAAATCAGGATAATGACAGCTGCTGCGACTTTCCATAACACGACTGCAGAGAGAGGCGCAATGAGGTTGGTGCGATAAATTGAAACCCTGAAAACACAAGTGGCAAAATGTCGTTCTTTCAGCGAAGCACTACTCCTATGTACGGCATCACGATGGATGTATACGTTTGTGGAGGCTCCAAGGGAAATCAAAGTTACCAGATGGCATTCATTTCCGTTATACGGCCTTATTCCTGGCGTGACAGTGTAAGGTTTGCATGTACTGCAAAGTAGTGGTTGACCTGAAAGACCCTTTTTTAAAAATTCTGTACTCCGTCTACATTCAATTGTTATTCAATGACTGTTTTGTTTCTTATTTCAGGGTATTCATTTCCTCATAGTCTAATCCAAATGAAGGAGTTGTGTTCATAAACTTCTCATATTCTGCAGATAATGCAGGAAAGGAAAACACCTTCATCCTCAATCATTATTTCATTATTAGGCCTTACACCATTTGCACTTAGAATTACTTATGCTACCTCTTCTGGAATCATAGTCTCGCATCTCTTTTTTATTTTCTCATTGACGTCGAATTCCCTATCACACGGCATGTTTAGAAAGTCCTGAAACTACAAATTTCAAACCTGCGGAATTAAAATAATTCCTTGTAGTTAGGTAAATCAGGAAAATTATAATCACATGATTCTTATTTTGCCATTCACAGTTGTCGGCCCAATTTGTAAGCGCCATTTGATGTGTTGAAAGATGACAGCACCTTCAGAACACAAAATGCAACCTCAATTTTCACCATCAAGAAAAATGCTCTCGGGCCACAAGTGCATAAAACTTTGTGGTAAGTCGCCAACATACGGGCTTAGGTTGTAATTTGGTAACTGCTTGGTAGGAAACATATTTGCAAGAGTTACTGTCAATAGAGACGGTACAAGTTGCACTTGAGAGCGTAAGTGTCATCCTGTTATCATTGTTGAGAGTAGTTGTGGCTTTTTCTTCCTTTCGCACACACAGTTCCCTGAGAGCAACAGTATGCAATTTGTAGATACTGACTGTACAATTTGTCTGATATATCAATGAGTCACATATTGCACAAGTGTGAGCACGAAGTCTGACAAACTCTCGCTTAACCACACTCATTCAGAATCGGTAATCTACATAACTGTCAACGCCCGCTACATTCTGTGAATATTGAGATCTGCGGGGAGGTAACAATTCGTCGATTTTTGCCGCTTTTCTCCATTGGAAACGACATTAGACACCGGCTGATCAACCTTTTTCATCTTGTGTACATGTCAATTAGCTTTTTACCCCAGTAATAATCTAATATTTGCGCTCCCTTTTTCTTCATCTATATTAATTCACAGATTTTTCTGTTAGCTCCAACATATTTTTAAAAGATCTGCCGCAAACTTGCACCATGGCACTCTCGACGGGGAAGGCAATATGCGACAGAAACTTAACTCCTACTTAATGCTAGATCATTGTATTTTCCATGATGCCTTTTCTGAATGTTCACGATAGTAACCCTCACAATACTTGGTGAATGGGGGCGGGGAGGGGTTGGGGGCGGGGGCCGGGGGCTTGGGAGCATTTTACGCTCACCATTCGAAAATATTGTAATCTAACGTGTTACTGTATGCCTTAAAATATCGAAAAACTACATTTATTGTTTTTAATGAATTCTAGTGCCATATTCCATAAATATACTTTTTTTTCCACTTGCACTTAAACCAGAAATTTATGTCTTAGCAGTAGATGTCACTTTCCGCAATGAATGTCATATTAAATAATGTCAGAATCAGGACCTTACTTAGATATCAGTACCTTTTTAAAAAGTGTGTTGTCAGCAAGAACAAAAGAATTAATCAAATCTGAATTTTCAATTTTCTTAGAGTGGGCATAAAGTATCCTCACGTTGGCGTCACACGCTGTTGAAAATGCATTGATATTGCTAAGAGTGTGCTAAAAGATATGTCCCTGTGCTGGACCCTACAAACACAACACTACCTCTTTAAACAGTATGTTGTTCATTAGGGTCAGTAACAATTAACGATTTTTTAAAAATATATTAGAGATGAATGAAGTAGCCCCGCCCTCGCCTCTCGCCCCTCTATGGTAATGCGCATCGTGTAAAATGCTTTGGTACTGCTACAGTTAATGCGACCCATCAGATACCCATTTCTACAACAGCTGTCTATTTCCAAAATTATAGCATCTTCAGTGAAATGACGACTCTTACAACGGCACTCACATGCTGCCTAAGAAATAATTTTGTGTATAAGGGAGTTTGCTTGAACAGATACGAAATAGAAAAGTAATAGTAAAGAATCAGTAATTTTTACTAATCATTCTAAATGGAAGAAGTTTTGGTGGTATTTTGATTTATAAACACAGATGTGTGTCTCAACAAACACAGCTGCTTGTTATTATCACGACTAGACTTATTATGTTGCCGGGACACTGTAAAAGGGGGTACTGTAATACTTTTACGCTGTTTGGCAACTAAGTTTTCAGTAAAGTCTGATTATATCTCTGAGGCCTTCCCCATGTCGATGATTCAGATGTCCTTCTGGGTGGTACAACAGACACATCTCCCCATTTTAAAATCGTATTTTTGGGTTTCAGCCGTTTGAGACTGCGTCCCTCCATTGCAGGAATATACGGAGATCGACGCTGGATCACGGGAGTTCATGGAAGCAGTCTGGGCAACTCGACACCCCGCCCTCATTCTGCGACCTGGAAACGGGAGTGCGGCATAATTACGGATATTGCAGGGCAGAGCACGCGGGCGCTAGCCGCGCAGGGCAACCCAGGGCAGTTGCGTTCGCCGCCTCGGACAATGGCCAGCTGTCATTAGGCGGAGTGCGCGGTCCCCAGCGCAGCGGTAAAATTGCCTTTTCTTTTATTGCCGCGCAAAGTGCCTCCAGCGAATGCGCCGCTGCCATTCGTTCCGAGAACACACTGATCGCAGAGACCGCGGCTGCGACATCGCCAGACAACAACGGCGAGGACAAAATGCATTCGACCTAATGCTTTAGAGGAGGAGAGCTGTGTGGAGAGTATTTGCTGAGTGTGTTGTAGGCTTCGACGTGGACTCCATATGGTCGTAGATTCGCAGACGAAAGTGGTACTTATTCATGAAATTTTGCAGAGTCTCGTTATACTGCCTCTGGCGAAAAAGTGACCGTCTTCCAAGTGATCTTTTTTTCTAATAAGATATTTGATAGAACATTCTTGATCGCATGAAAACACTTATTCATAAGTGGTAACGGGTTTCATCCCAATGTGGATCATCTTCGGATCACACTCCGTAATGCAGAGTAAAAAAGAATCGAGGGAACTAAGTTAGAAACGTTAAGTGAAATATAAATTATACACTAACGTGTGAAGATGATTGGACGGAGCAGGAACTGTGGATACCGTACAACACAGAAATTGTTATGCACATGTAAGTTGAGATAATACGCAGCACAGTATTGAGGTTTATACCCATGCAGAATGACATGTATCGCATACTTCTTACCCCATTGACTAAAGATGACGTAGGGTGATAGGCAAGATGAGGGGTTTGCGCTGTTTAGCTCTATGACTCTGCCACATAGTTAACAGCCGACACCAGTGCTATACTCTCTGCAAGTTGTCACTGGTGTAACATTGTATAACTTAGGTTTAACTTAATGTTTGTTAAACGTACATCGCATGTTTCCATCTATCCTGTTATACCCTAGATTACAGAGTAGGGATCAAAGATGATCCACATCGGGACGAAAACGACCAGAACCTACTGCTTTTAAGTGATCAAGACTGTTCTACATAATATTTTATTACTAGTTCATTGGAAGTATGTGTCGTTCCAAATATTTTATCAAAGAATTTATATTTTTACTTTATTTCGTTTTTCATCTTCAGGAAACGCAAATTGTTTCATGACAGTCTGTACCTCACAGAAACTATTCACCATATGATCTGTTTAAAAAGAAAGGAAGCTGGTGACAGCAAACAACTAGGACAGTAAATTACAAAATCTGTTTTCACAACAACATACTCTTGAACACATTACGCAGCAACTCGAGAAAGTCCAGCTAAAGAGGCCAGCAGAGGCATTCGCAATGAGAACATTCCTGCATTCTGATTGCTTGAACAAGTATCTGCCCCTGATTGCATAACAGTATGAAAATACTAACTTTTACATCGCAAATATAAAAAAAAGAACCTAAGGTACAAATTTCTTGGAGTGAAAGTAGTAAAAATACATAACGGTTGGTGCAGGTAAGCTCGACACACAAGGGAACTGGTTTAGATGATGCACTCTTGCCACATAATCCGCGAGTTTCGATTTTCTAATTTATTTAATTTCTATTTTACTGTACACTTCTTCTTCCTTTTTAAACACATCTTGCTCCTACCCTTTATCTGTCTAATCTGCTTCACCTCCCCCACCCCCATTCACCCTCTCCATCTGCCCCTTTCCCCTCTGCCTACCTCCCCTCTAATTCCATCTCCTCCTCTGCTCTCTCTTTTACTTCATCCTCATCTCCTCCCTCTCACTATCATTTTCCTCCTCCCAATTTCTCTGGTTGTATCCTCCTGGCCCCTATCTTCTCCTCTTTCCTTTCTCTAACCACCTTCTCCTCTCTCCTCTCTCTATCCGTCTATCACTTTCTTCCCCCTTCTTTCTCTACATTATCACCCCACCATACTAGGTGCCTTGATGTATGTACTGCCACAGCATTTCTTTCCAGATCGTAACTAATACGCGTACAAAATTTGACCAAATTCTTTCAGAATTGTGAGATGAGCTTTCTACCTCTGGGTTTTTCCACATACTTTACCCTCGTACAAATATGTAAAATATATTTCACATATTTTTAACATATTTATTATATTTCAGATGTATCTGTAGCGACTTTCGCTGCGCAATTTCATTTTCATGCAGCACTACGTTTACGGCATCATATCTCCAGAACTATGTGCTGTACATCGATATAATTTTGCAGGTACATTCAGTGGCATTTGTGAATAGAATAAGTCCTAAATAAGTAATAAATTAAAACGCGTTGCATACTGCTACTGCTGTTCACACATCTCACTGTTTATGACGTCCTAACTCCTGAACTATGTGTTGTGCAATGATCCTTTTTTTCTCGATGCATTCATCCTCTTTTATGGATTGTGTCAGAAATTTTTTGCCAACAGACTTACTAGTAAAGAAGCAATAAATCGAGACATCATGCATGATGTGGCATATTCTTTCGCATTTCAATATTTGCGTCGTATCTCATGAAATGTAACACAATGATATTTTTCTAGGCTCATTCAGCGAAATATGAGAATATTCTCCGAAATGTTTTGCAAATAGAGTTAGTGTCAAAGAAGTAACAAATTTAAAAGTCAGGCATGTTGCGACACCTTTTCACGCATCTCGGAGATTTTGAAGTCACGTATCCAGAACTACGAGCTGTACAGTGACCTAATTTGCAAGTGCATTTAGTGGTATGTGTGAATACTGGCAGCAGAATGTACAACGTCATGCCTGTTGCTACAGTTTTGTTGTATAAACTGGGAAAAATTCGGTACATGATAAGCTGCTTTGCTGAGATCATTTTGTGGGGAGATGAAGGGTTGTCAGTGACAAGAAATTTTGTATGTTTTTGAAATTATGTGTCAAGTTTGTCGTGAGAGTATGTGTTCTCATATTCAAACCGGAGCCTCTACTATTCGGTCGAGTAGCTCCTCAATTGGCATCACGAGGCTGAGTGCACCCCGAAAAATGGCAACAGCGCATGGCAGCTGGATGGTCACTCATCCAAGTGGTGGCCACGCCCGACAGCGCTTAACGTCGGTGATCTCATGGGAACCGGTGTATCCACCGTGGCAAGGCCGTTGCCCGTCCTCTCTTAGAGTCCTTCAATTTACTGTCTCTACATATCCGCCTTCCTCTGTGCTTTTAACGCTGGAGACGCTCCTCTACTCTTAATGCTTTTAATTTCACCAGTGGTTGTTTTAAATTTGCAGTATATTTCAACATAGTGAGGAAAGAACAGGAACTCAGCACTACAAAACAATCAAGAATTGGGTAAATAGGAAACGCAGGGAAAGCAAAAGCCTAGCTACTGGAGGAATGCTCAGAAATCGGACGAGGAAGGTTTGTCGGAAGGACAGATTGTGACTAAAGTGCGCAGAAGGAAAGAATACAGGAAATGTAATCCCAGTTGCGAATACTGGCAACCTTAAACTGAAGAATGGAATGACGACAATGAAGAACTGTACTGGGAAGGGAGTCGAACCCAGTTTTCCCGCTTGTTACGAGCGGCCGCCTTAACCACTTGGCTATCTCTGCACGCTTCACGGCTATATGTCTTCGTCAATGTGTCGCTGACCTGCATTCATCCGTTTGAACATGCGTGCATGTCCAAAAGATCACTTCATCGACCTACATAGACACTGTAAAATATCGACACTGCACTACTATATTTCATGCCAAAGCAAGGCAATCTAACGAGCAGAGCTATGTCTCTCCTGAGAGGGAATAGTACGATTTCTATGGGAGCAGTGTGGGGTGTAAACGGAAGAAGATACGGAAGTTTGCTCCAGTCTTGGATGAGTGCTCGAATGACCGAGGCAATCTGGATTTAGTAACCGAGCATTGTGGACGAACACTTCCCGCATGCGACGCACAGAGCCTGCCTTGTTTACTTAGACTCGGCTTGCCTGTGAGCAAGAACATGGCCAACCGCTTCAGGAAAATAACACTTCGATTCACTTTTAACAATGAATAACAATGACAAAAAGCACTGGAAGTAGAACATTTCCTGGGTGAGGAGGCAAAGATACCTCCATCGGGCATATTGGGAAGGACATACTGGGAACATCTCTTTGCATTCTTAGTAATGTCGTATACGTCAAGTTTGTTGACAACGGGGATTGGGACAGGATCTTGAAATCGGCTCAACATGGTTTCCAGTTTTGTCACACCGACGGAAACGTAGGTGTGGTCATCGAGGCGCATGCGGGCTTTGGAGTTCGTACCGTAGGCGTGTTTCAGCTGCTTCCGAGCTGCCAGCGGAAGAAGTTACAGCACCCTTCCAGCACTACGGCGTGGTTTTCGGCCGCACAGCAGAAAGCTGAGTGTAGTTCACCACATATCCAGTTTTAAATAGGGTGCGTCATGTCACGTCCTATTTAAACATCCGTGGGTGTCGCGTGATCATTGCATACTATGGTCAACCCAAGAACTGCTCTGGACGTGCAAGGAGAGTCATCTCGGTTCGGAATGCCTGGAACGGCGTATTACTCAACTGCAGTCCTCTGAGACTCGAAGAGAGAGCACACAAATGGTATGACCTGTCACCTACACGGCAGCCATCGCTTCGCCGCCCAACGGTCTGTGAGCAACAGAGCCACTGTCACACAGCGCCTGCCGACCCGTTGATAGAACACTCATCGTTCGTACGACGGCTTTTGTGCATGAACGTTTGGAGTCCTTCCTGTCTTCCGATAATGACGGTCGGGTGCAGCAGCAGTGGTCACCAAAGAAGCGCAAATAGCTGCGTCCAGGATTCTGAACAGGATTCCTCGCCTCCTACCCGCGATTCAGTGACAGATCACCCTGTTGACGCCTCGGTGATTTCTCAAGATGTTACTTAGGCAGACGGAACAGCAGTGACAAGTACGGTGAATACACATGCCGAAGATCCGGAAAAACTCCACACCACTGACGTCTGGGCTGTTTTGCCGCCTCCATCGGCAGTGTTTGCGGTGGATCGTATGGACACTTCTGAGGCACCGACAACATTGGCATGAAGCGACGACGTCGAGGACGCACTGAATCCTGGGCAGGTGACCCCGGCATCCGCGACGGAGCAGTAAACGCATGGCAGCAGCAATGGATTCCAGGGACACCCGATGAGGGGCAAGGCCGGCTGACCCCTTCAATTGCCTGCCGGTGGGATTCTTCCACAAGGCGGGTTATAACGTGAGACATATCGAGTGGCTACGATTAACACCAACAACAGTAGTACCTGGGTGAAACTCTAACTTCTGCGGAAAATGATTTGGGCTTCAGACACTGACGTCGCGCCGCTTCAGGTAGCGTGCTAGGCCGCCCTACCGGATGTGACCGGTTATGCCTCTTATGCTCTTACAGGTGACGATATTGGACGCCGAGAAAACTTTTACGTTCGTGAGGGCATATCAGTTGAAGACGTCATGTACTTGGCAATGGCGAGGGGAATGGCACTTACTACGAAGGGCAACCTCATTGGAAATGTGGACACCCCATCATGTTCTGGCTCCAGAAGGGACAGCTCGAATTCATTCTGAGGAAGTCAGTGCCCTCTTTCTTGGCCGCTGCGAACATTGTCTACCTAGAGGCGACTCAACTGTGTTTTACATCAGAAGGACCAACAACCACACTTCAACCCCTGTCAGGGACTGCGCGTTGTCGTCCGCGGCTTTTCCCTCTGTCACGAATGGAAGATTCAATATGGCGATGCACAAGGCTATACGCATCAGACTGGCTGCCCTTCGAGTATTCTGGAGAGGATTTATGTCTTCCAGCGGCTTGTCGGTGCTATATGACATGTATAACCCTGGTCCTAGGCTTTCTGGGACCACTGTGCATACGCCAACACCATCCTCCTGCCACGGTAGGTGCTGTGGCGCAGTCATATGTCGTGGAAATCAAACACCAGATATCCACAAATGCTGTCAAATGGTTCAAATGGGTCTGAGCACTACGGGACTTAACATCTGAGGTCATCAGTCCCCTAGAACCTAGAGCTACTTAAGCCTAACACATCACACACATCCATGCCCGAGGCAGGATTCGAACCTGCGACCGTAACAGTCGTGCGGTTCCGGACTGAAGCGCCTAGAACCGCATGGCCACCGCGGCCGGCCCAAATGCTGTCTGCCGGCGGCGTGTAGACGAGGTCTGGGCAGTGTGTAAACGCTGCGGTCCGGAACGTACGACGACGATGGCGTCATAGTGGCTGGAGTGCGCCAAGCCAGCGATACAGCGAGTCTTGATGCAGTTTGTCAGGAAAGTATCTGCATACAGCGGACTTCTACTTCGTTGCGCTTCATGGCCTTGAAATGCATCCACCCTCTCCAGATGGATCGCAACAGGATCAAGGCTGACCTATCGCAGATTTCAGGGACTGGTTATGAGGACTCGCCATCAAAATACGTATCAGGAAGACCTGTTAATGCACGACATAGTGATTGACACGAAGCACCAATTGGTCTCCGAGCTCGTCACTCGTGAGGGGGGTGGGAGAGGAGGAGGAGGGGGTCATCGGGCCACCAGTCAGGCTGATTTTGTGGAACAATTTCGCCACATCAGTATGAGCATCATGAAGCTCATGGTTTGGAATTGGTTTTGTCCCACATCACTCGCACCATCTGGGGCACTGAAGTGGAAACGCTGATCGAATACGTCACCTGTGATGATGTCAGAGAAGCGATAGCGAAGGGCGCTCAAAACAAGTCACCTGGCGTTAACTACCTCCCTGTAGAATTATATCAGGATATCCAAGATTTGGTGACGCCGAGGTTGACTGCGGTGTACCTTAAACTGTTGACGATAGTCGCCACCGTTTCGCCGTTTGTCGAATTCTTTATCATCCCAATTCCCAAGCGATCGCAGGGGAATACTGGTGCCCGTTACCGCCCCCTAACAATGTTCAGTACTGACTAAAAGGTAATTGATAAATTTTGATGACATAATGCCGTCGGATCCTTTCCAGTATAATATTCACAAAACAAAAGAACGCCACATTGACTCGTCAATGTCCAGATGTGACTGCTGTCGGAGCTACGCCCAATCTCAGTGCACCGTTGACAGTCGTCGATTTTGACAGTACTTTTCATTGGGTGCGACATGGTTACTTCTTTGCTTTTATGGAGCATTTGAGTTTCCCTTTCCCCTTCACTGATATCCTACGACGTCTCTAAGCCAGCGCGCACTCCCTTGCCCAGGCTAAAGCCATGTAGCTTGACCGATACCGTTCAATGTTTTCTTACGTCAAGGATGTCCGCTATCGACGCTCCTCTACGCTCTCGCCCTGTAGCCACTTATTTGGAATCTCACGATATACTTGTCAGGATTTACTCTACGGCGATACACGTTCCGCTGTTGTGTCTATGCAGGTGACCTGTTGGTACGTACGGTCAGAAGGAGAGGCCATGCGTGAACTGGATACGATCTGCCTGTCTGGGGATGTGGCAGGCAGTGATTTGAGCGTTCCTACATCTACGGCGATGCCAAATGGCTGCGGACTCTTAAGAGAAGAAATGGTGCCTCTACCTTGCGTCCAGATCTTACGATACCCTGGCATCGTCTTTACATCTATCATCGCGTTGCACTGCACTAGTCAACTTGCAGCATGCCCTCCATTTCACCCACACAACCGTTCGATAATATCGCCTTCGTTGTCTTGATGCCTTGCAACGTGTAGAACATCTGGATGTACGTGTGGTTTCCAAGCTGGTGCACATATTACAGGCCTTTCCGATGTCACCGCGTATTGGTCGCAGTTTGCAGACCGCGTAGGCGTAATTTCTGACGAATTTTCAAGGTGAAATATGATACTCTCGCTCTACCCCGGAAAGGAGACTTGGTTTCACCAACGGCCGGTTTTATAAATAAAAATATCTGAACGCCATGAACAAACTGTCGTCATGCTCAGATAACTCATTAACGCTACAGCTGTTGGACATTTACACGCCGGTCTCCATCTCACCGCCGGTGTTAATAGGACATGTTGCGCCTCTATGGGAGCATCTGTCTGTCTTTTTGTGCGGATCTTAGCTACGTCCGCACCTCGGTGAAAGGATTTCTACAATCAGCTACTGCGTAGAGTACCTTGCAACAACGTTGACGTCAAGTTTCCACTAACGAAGTGGATGGTGGTGTGGCGCAACCTTCATCAGCTGTACCTCCCAACATCAGTCATAGCACATGCTATCACGTCATCTGTGGATAATTCGCCACCAACCAGCTTTTGCATGGTTTAATGGATCCTCCTGTATGCTCCACATGTCACTCGGTGGACGATGACGCCCATCGCCTGATCTGCACCGGTGTTCATGAAATCTGGACACTGAGGCGTCAAAGGGTCACTTGTTTTCTCCGCACCCCTCCATCCTTGGTCGAATCGTTCGCTTTAATTCGCCCGGAGGCCGTGTGTCTCCTTGTAGTCAGGGTCAAGGATACACAGTCAGGAGACGAGGAATAAATCGAGACACCGTCTCTTTTACCCTCCTACAGAACGAGCATGCGGTGACTGAATGATGTCCTCGCTACTGCACCTATTTCGCGTTACTTCCGTCAGGTTTTACGCGATTCCACCTTCAGCTGCAACGTGCCTGTCGTGATTGGCTCGACTGCTGTCGAGGTGCACTACTAACATCCCCTCACATTAATTTAAGCCCCCGGCGGGCGCAGCGCCTGATACCGAATTGTTCTTGCTTACAATTCCCGTTTCCCCTACCTACCACTGTTGTGTCACACGATGAAATTTGATGGTTACAGTTGGGTATCTACTTCCTTGGCTGTTCTTTCTTGTCGACTTCAGGTTAGTTGGTGATACTGGGGACGCCGTGGCCAGGCCTCATGTGTTCGACCCCTGCCCATCCACCACCCGCTCTGCCAACAAACTGGAGGCGGCCGACACGTACTCGTATTCCGTCATCCCTCCCTTCCGGCTGCTTACACATCTGTCGGTGTGGTACCGTGGCGCAGCCTGGACTGGGAGCCATGCTGTGTGATATTTTTAATTGTTATCGGCGTTCTGGTCCAAACGTCTGCATTCTTCTATTCAACGAACAAATAAAGAGAGTTAACAAACTAACAAATCACACGCAGATGCGCTGTATATTATGCCTGTGATTGGTTGTGTGGCGTTCGCTGTGTTATTCAGTGGTTTGGTATTTAACTAATTTGTAAATGGAAATCATAATCTTATTTTATTACATTGAGTAATTACTAAATAATTTTTCTCCCGGCTAAAGATTTGATCAAGTTGCTAAAGAACTCCAAGTTAACGTCGTGTTACAGTGTTGTCTGTAAGTTGTGTAAGTGTCATTAAATCACAGTTCATACAACAGATTCTATACAACTATTGATTAAGATGGAAGCAGTTATCTTCAGCAAAATGATCATTAAAACCACTGAATATCAGCCGTGCACAACACTGACGTATGTTACCTGAAACAATATTCTTCGCAACTCGTGCGTAATTAATTTCGGCTCCATACATAAGCTAGAAAAGTTTGTTATAACGTTCGTGCTATGAGAACTGTTTTTGAAGAACCAATCTGATTCGAATTATTTTCATTAAAATGAGTTCCGGACCACCGGTGCACATTTATTTTTACACATTTGTATCACCTTCGGAATTTATTCTGCAGAGTTGCGTAATTTGAATTTGCCACTGAGACAATTGTTAAGATGGCGGCAGACACTTGATAGAGACTTTCTATTGTTAGAGCAAATAAGTATTTAAATGCTTATTAAACTTTACAGAAACTCTACTTTCGTACTGTGCACTATTTAGACTTCATCAAGCAAGCATTTGATTTGTTTCTAAGGAAAACACAGACAAAAACGCGATACTAATCGCTATCATCAATGGCTGCGCTCCTTACAGCGGAAAGAAACAATTAACACAGATAATGCTTACTGAGAGAGGAATCAAAGCTACAAATAATTATTCACTCATATTTATAATAATAATGAACTCTATTTTCAAGTAATAATTAACAAATAATTACAATTTCTTAACAGACCTCAGTTTGATATGCGTCCGCAACTTACAAAAGCCAACCAACAAAAGGTAAAAACGAAGGAAGACAAACGCAGATCATAAAAGGAGTTTACAATTATCATTGTCTTTGTATGATACACATCGATATGTCCAATTATATCATAGAATATTATATAAGTAATTAATATTTATAAGTTTTCACTTTTTTTCATACAGTGAATAGATAATGTTTATAGCTGTTAGAGGCATAATTTCCACTCGTCGCACTGTAGCCAAAAATTTATCACGTGGATGTTACAATGCCCCTTGGGCTGAGAAAAAAATTAGTTTATCTATTGTATATTTTTTTATCAGTTGACGTAATCCACGTAGATTTGCTACTCTCAAGATGCAAATGTTTAGTTTCAGTGTTGTTTTAGACATGATAAAATTATAGTTGATTCGAGTACTTTAAATAACCTCAGTGACTGTATTATCTCGGAAATTGCTGCGGATACTTCCCGGATTAACTTATCCCCCCCCCCCCCATTTGGGTTCAATGGACTCGGAAAACCGGGAATAAAACGTCCAAGGGCCTTCAAGACAATACAGACACCTACTTTTAACAGTCAGGCATGACATGAATGTAATAAAATATGCTGGAAAATGCAAATTTATGACTCTGTTGTAAGCATCAGAGATAATGAATGTTTTTTCATGGTGGTATATCACTCATTTATCGAATGTCATAAGATTTTGCTGCTGACGTCGTAAGACCGCCCCCGTGTCGAGCCGTTGGAACGCAGACAGGTCGTGGCTGCTGCTGGACCGCCCCCGCCGAGTCGGTGGGGCGTCGGCTCCCGTCGGCTGCATCGTGTTTTGGATCTGCTGCTGGCTACTAGTCGCGCTGCAGCAGGTCTTGCTTCTCCTTTCCCATGTTCCTCAGTCTAAGATGGGTACATGAAATGTCAAAATATAAGCATCAGTGACAAGATAATTACCATCCTCATCCTGTGGAAGTGTCCATTTCACTTGCATGCACACATATGGAATTTGACTGTTTTTGGAGTATGTTCTGTATTTTGACACTGTTCAACACAGTAAAGTGATTCACATGTAAGTTTATCACAATATGCACATTTTGAGCACTGCACCGTTAATCATACAAGCGTCCGTAGTGTGCTTCGTTTACTTAAGCGGAATGTAAATATCTTCGCGACGCGCTGCGTAGCCAACGTTGCATTATTGTTTTGCTGCGCGGCTGGCTGTACAGTCTGTCACTTTAAATATGGCACGCGGAGACGCTTCATATCAAACTACTAAAGGTCATCAGTTCAAATTAATTATTAACACAGTCAACAGTACTCAATGTTCATAGCGTTGCTGCTAACTTTGACACTCCAAGAGCGTTCATAAGGTTACGTGATAACAGTTTTTATCACTGTTCATCATTATTCACAATGTAAATCACAGTTCTTCACGCGTCCACTAGTTCCTGCGAAACATGTTTCACTGTTCTGATTGCTGTCAGTAGTTTTCCACAGTTCTTAACAGACAATCTATATGCAAATGACACTTTTCAAGTACTGAGGTCTGGTACACTTACACATAAGTTCACATTACCATGACTGAATAACAAAATTTAAAATTTTACCCTGTCACATAAACATGAGACAATATAAAACTTTCAGAATCTGCTACATTATCTTGACCACGAGATCATTACTGAACTGTCCAGATAACAGTACATTTCCATTTTTATTACAGATACGTATATTTATACTGTATATTTCATTTTTTTAATTTTTTGATTCGGATTGTTATTTACCATGCTTTTGGGACAGATGCCCATGTTCGATTTATCTAACCGGAATGTTGCTCATAAGAGCATTTTAAATGACTCTGTAATGAAACCGTATATGTAAATCAGTACACATTCAGATTTCGCTTCACTAGTGGTGATAGCAGTTTATTTTATTTTATTTTTTTTTTTTTTCAGTCACACAGCTCACACACCACCAACACTCACTACCTGTGTGGGACTACATGACTCAATCATATGAAAATATTTTTGTTATATCCATTCTTACACACGAACAAATATTTTACTTAAGCATTTTAATCATTTCTATCCTACGTATAGGAAGGTAAAATTCCCCACATCTAATGCAACAACACTCAAGTGCTTATCAAGTTATTTATCCCTTTTAAAGTAAAAATACATTTATTATGGGGATACTCTATTGCTTATTCAAATAATTCAACAACATTGCAGTGTAATACTTGACATAAAAGCTTATAAACTAATACATACATAATATTATCAAATTATTACTGCTAATTATTTTGCCATAAACATTATATTTACGGTTATGGGGTAGTGCACTTGCACTTCTGATTGGTCCTTTGTATATTCCAACATTAAATTGGTTTTCCTATTGCAAATATTTTTTTAAGTCTTTATGACAATACAGTCCTTTCCTCTTTCCTGTATTGACATCCTTTAGTATATAGCACCCCTCATGTGGGATATTAGCTATTTTATATGGTCCTTCATACAGTAATTACCATTTTTTATTTTTTTCTTGATTATCGATGCCTTGGGATGCGTCCTCAACAATACTAACTCATCGATACATTGTTGTTGTGTCTTAGTAAGTTTTTTGTCAAACTTCGCCTTGAGGAGCTGTGCTTGGTGATTTATATTCTGTAGAGCTGCATCTAGTTTCTTCTGATAAGTTAATTGCTCCTCTTCGATCTTTGGTATTGGATTAACCCATTCGTCCACTTCATTTTTCTGTTCACTGGGCGTGAAACCAGTTGTCACATGTGGTAAATTATTATACGTTTCCATGAAACTATTTAGGTACTCCACTCACTTAGTGTGCCTGTTGTGGGTGTACGTTCGGATGAACCGGTTGAGTTCCCTGAAAGTTCTTTCAACCGTGTTATTGCTCGGTGAAAACCTTGAAATTAGAACATGTTTGATGTTATATTCATCCATAAGGTTCTTCCACCTCTCTCCAGTAAAATACGTGTCATTATCTGTTATGACAATCGATGGGCACCTGACAGATTTGAGGTAATCGTTTGTCAATCTTTTTGCAATACTACTGGCAGTCGATGCCATAAGTGGGTACATTTTCACGTATTTTGAAAATAAATCATACACTGCAAGCACGTATTTCACTCCTCCTCTGGCAGTTGGTAGAGGTCCTGCAATGTCGATGGCTGCAATCTGCCGCGGACCTTTTGCAGTAATAGGGTGTAGTTCAATATCTCTGCAAATATTGCTCGGTTTGACCTTTTGGCATATTTTACAGGTTCTTATAAGTTCTTGAACTCGTCTTTTTAAATTTGGGTAATAACAATACTGACTTATCTTCATAGTACACTTAATAATGCCGAAGTGCCCCCATGCCCGATGCGTTAACCAAATTAAACCATCCAGCAGGTCTGATGGAATGCACACTCGCCATCTACTATTAGGATTGTCAGATTTGTAAAATAAAATGTCATTGTCCAACTGCTAATATTGCTGGAAAGCACTATCGTCTAGCTGACACAATGCGTCCCTGATGTTCTTCCATATGGGATCCTTTACTTGACATTGTTTTACCCTTTTTCGGCCGGCCGCAGTGGCCGCGCGGTTCTGGCGCTGCAGACTGGAATCGCGAGACCGCTGCGGTCGCAGGTTCGAATCCTGCCTCGGGCATGGATGTGTGTGATGTCCTTAGGTTAGTTAGGTTTAACTAGTTCTAAGTTCTAGGGGACTAATGACCTCAGCAGTTGAGTCCCATAGTGCTCAGAGCCATTTGAACCATTTTTTTTACCCTTTTCCACAACGCTAAATATTTTTGTTTATTAGCTTTGTCCTTTATAAGAAGAATTTTATATTCTGTAGAACTTTCTACTAGAGCTGCAAACGCTGGTAATCCTCGTGGTAGCATAGATAATGCGACGGCAATTACATTATCTTGTCCATGGACATGTCTAATTTCAAAGTCATACTCTTGCAAGGCGAGAATCCATCGAGCTAAGCGCCCGTGCTGTAATTTGCATGTTAACATGCAACTCAGAGCTTGGTGGTCACATAAAACATTGACATGTTTCCCGTAAACATAATATCTAAATTTTTTAAAGGCAAATACTACGGCAAGTGCCTCAAGTTCGGTCACAGTGTAGGATAGTTCACATTTGGTTGGATCCTACTTGCAAATCCAATCATCTTGACTTCTAGCTTGTTGTTGATGTTCTCTATTTGAAACAGGCGTGCTCCGAGCCCATAATTTGGTGCATCTGTTGCAATAAAGAAATCCTTTGACATATCCGGCTGATGTAAAATTGGTGCATTGATAAGTGCCTCTTTTATACTGTCAAAGTCTTCTTTGCATTTCGATGTCCAGCACCATTGTGCGTTTTTCTTTAGCAAACTCAATAACGCTTCACTGTTAAGCTGTTGAGCTGTTAAAAATCTTCTGAAGAAAGATGCTAAGCCAATGAAATTTTCAAGTTGTTTCTTCGTGCGTGGGTACGGAAAATTTGCAATTGCCTCCATTTTGCTAGGGTCTGGTTTTATACCTTGTGGCGATATTACATGACCAAGGTATTTTATTTCCTCCCTAGCCAACTTGGATTTTTTCAAATTTACTGTTACTTCTCTTGCTAGAAACTTCTCTAGCACATTTTGTATTAAATCAATGTGTTCTTCCCAGGTATCTGTATCTGTTGCTAGCAATAGGTCATCAACACATGCTGTGACTCGATCTAATAACTGGGGCCCTAGTACGTCATCCAACGCTGCTATGAACACACCGGCACTAATGTTTAATCCAAAGGGAAGAACACGAAATTGATAGCTTCGGCATCCAAACACAAAGGCGGTATATTGCCCGGATTCTTCTGATAAGAGGATTTGCCAAAATGAAGAACGCAGATCGGGTGAGGTTAGATATTTCTTGCCAAAAAAATTCTGGATTTGTTCGTCTGAATTTTCAGGTCTCGTTCGCACTGGCACTATAATCTTATTGATGTCTCGTGCGTCGAGAACTAAGCGTATACTTTTATCTGCTTTGGTTATTGCTAATAGGGGACTCCTATATGGCGAATTATATGTTTCAATAACGCCCGAATCCACCATTTCTCGGATTTCTTTCATCACTTCGTTTTTCTTAGTCCAGGGGACCGAGTAAGATGCTCTGCAATAGGTCTTGTGCGGATATACTTTCATATTATACTGGTAATCTTTTATGATGCCAGGGCGTTCAGTGAATACTTCGAGGTATCCGGATAATAATTCTGTTAATTGTCTAGCCTCTGAAGCATTAATGCAAGTTGCCTCCTGTACTTTCTCTTCTATTGTTGTGACGATGTCACTCACGTTGCTGGGTGCATCGTAATTTCGATTTTTGTGACACATCTGTGGGTGCTTATGATCCAACACTAACAACTTCTGTTTGCTGACAGAAAGATTCATTATTCTCATCAGCGGAAGGTTCGCACCGAACTCCAGATTCAGCATTAATGTTATGGGTCGCTGTTGGTACTTAAGTGCACATGTCCCACGGGCGAGATCAATTACAGCTTCCCTTTCCCGAAGGAACTCAAGACCCAGAAGCACCGGTACTGACAAGTTATCCATTAGTAGGAACGTGCATAATAAGCGATCATTTCCCAAGGAAACTTCCACTTGTGTCTGGTATTTTATACTCTGTGCCTTTTTTCCCAATACCCCTATAACCTTACAATTTGCAACCGGCAAAATCGGCAATCTCCTTATCTCCGATACCTTCTTGAAAAACTGCGTGTTCATAACGGATACATTCGCACCTGTGTCAAGCAGAATAATAGTTGTTACACCGTTTACAGCTCCGGTGACGCTTGCTTGGATATTTTCCCTTTGTGGCTTATCAGAGACAGCAGGTTCCTGATATAGCTCATCTTCGATCCTGTTGCCGTCGTGATACCGTATCATGTTCATTTTTTTGTTCCGTCGACCTATTGCCTTCATTGTTGGCCTCGGTCACCTGGCGAAGGCCTACAGGGACCGAAATTAGTTTGTTGGCTTCTGAGTGTTTTGTTTTGTTTCCGAAGGTACCTCCACTATTCTAACATTTTGTGAGTTTTTAGTCGGAGGAGGCCTGCTTGCATCCCACCATGGTGGATATTGATTGCTTCGTAGCCTGTACATAATTTATTGGCTGACCTGAATTGATAGAATTTTGCTGCGGCTGCCAACGACTTGGCCCTGGCTGTCGCCAGTATTCACTGTCACCCCGCATATTTTTAGGCTTGTCTTTATATGGACTGTCTGACCTGTTGTCATTTCGTCTCTTTCGGTTGCTATTGTTATTGTTTGGGTTTTCATTGTGGTACTGCCTCTGATTACCATTCGGTTGTTGGTGTTCTTCGGCCTTTTGATAATTACTGTTATTATTATTAGGATAACCAAAATTTTGGTTGTAGGGATTCCTACTACTATTATTATTATTATTGTATTTTCCGTTACTATAAGCTTTTATTTTTCTTTGGATTACCTTCGCCCCTATTTCCATTATTTCCATTCCATGAATTTTTTCTATTAGGACTATTATTATTGCTGATCACGTCAGAATTTTTTCTGGCGTCTTCTTGCACTAGATCCAGAGAATCAATTACAGACAGAAATTCTTTCAGATCGGTGTCTGCAACATGAAATAATTTTTCTCTAATATGTATGGTAATCTAGCTTTTAACACTCGCAATAAGTCTCTGGTGGTTACTGGCTCATCCCAGTACCGGATCATGTTAATACATTTTTCAGAGTACTTTCTTAAGGAACCTGACTTCGGATTGTACATTTCTGCATTGTAAACAATTTTACGGAGTCGCTCTTGAATAGACGCTGACCAAAATTGATCAAGGAACGCCTTCTCAAAGTCGTGGAAAGTCTTGCAAGTTTCTGCTGTATTTAATGCCCAGAGCGACGCATCACCAGAAATATGTGAAACCACAAACTGCATTTTCTGTTCTTCCGACCATGATTTTGGAAGAACACTTTTGAAGTTTCGAATGAAAACTACTGGATGTATGTTTTTCTTGCTTTCTTCGTTAAATATTTGAAACTGTCTATGCTTAATTAGGCTTTCTTCATGCATCAAAGTAGCTAAGTGCATGGAATTGCTATCATTCGCAGGTGGTGTGGTTACTTTATTACAAGTACATTCCATTCCACTATTATTGTTCCTTGGTGTCACATATTGCTCTGGTAATATCGGTTGATTATCAAAATTTGGTCTTCCTTGTGGTGCATTAATATTCGCCGTCAGATTATATGCGATCTTTTGCTGTCAGTACCAGTGTTGTAATTACTGCATACTGTCAGATTTTCAAAGTTTTGATTTTCCGAACTCAGCACCCTGACTACTTCTGTTCAGACTTGCTTTCGGATTTCCGAGGGAATGTCCTCCTGCATTGTTTCCACAGCGGTAGCCAAGGCTTTGAATTGGTTCTCTAGTCTATCTACTTCAGTTTGAAGACTATTGACCTGAACTGGAATGTTTGTTAACGGTTCAATAGTGCTTTTTATTGCATCGATCTCCTGCTTAAAATGGGTAGTAATAGCATTATCACGATCGACCAACACTTGATTTATCCTACGGACAATTTCTTTATCTCTTTCCAGAAAAATATTGTTTATATTTTCCATAAATTTCTTTTACTTTTCTTGGTCCCTGAGCCCCCGTTGTTGTTTTTTTATAAGCTTTTCCTGTCTACGATTTTACTTTTTCTGCTGACGTTGTCTTTCACGCTCCTGCTCTATAAGCTCGCGTTGTTTTTCACGCTTCTGCTCTTTAATAGTAAACTTTTCAAATATTGCTGTTAGCATATCCTGTATGGACATAGCTTGAGCATTGCTAACTTCTGCTCCTTGCCCAGAGGAAATATTGTCATTTATTCCTAACTGGTTGAATGCAGGAGTGTCAGTTTGTTTTGGCAACTCCTCGGTTTTACTATCACTCGGGACATCTGTTTCTAAATTATCATTCATAATTAAATTTTCTAATAATTCTACAGAAATAGGGGTAGATTGTTCTACCTGAGACTCTGATGTCATCTCTGCATCAGTATGCTCATTCGGTTTATTTTTCTTTTGTTTAACCATTCTATCACCAATATAGCACAACAAATATATAAATCACTGACAAGCACCAATTGACACAAAACAATCTTATAACTAACACATATACACAAATAGCACTCAAAAATATTATTCTCGC
The DNA here is from genome assembly GCF_023864345.2 of Schistocerca serialis cubense. Lineage (NCBI taxonomy): Eukaryota > Metazoa > Arthropoda > Insecta > Orthoptera > Acrididae > Schistocerca > Schistocerca serialis. Next base: position 222,699,221 of record NC_064645.1, read on the forward strand.
AGCCAGAATATTCAATTATTATTACTTATAGCTGCAGGTACTGATTTGAAATTTAAATTGTACACCATGTTTTGAAGTGCTGCTGTGTATTTACTAGTGATGGGCTAAACTGCGATTTTCCGATATCAGTGATTTCTGTGAATGCTACTTCTCAGTATCTGTTATTCTCAACTGTGATTTGTGGCAGTTAAGAGTCGCACTGCGATTTCTGCTACTTCCGCGATTTCTGTGATTTCTGCGACGACTTACCACCGTATGAAAAAGTTACATCTGTCAACACAGAACATTGCATCTCAACAAAACTGTCATTGTCAAGTATGTTTTAGGTTTTTTCTTCCGTTGGCTTTAATTTTGTATTAAAGAAACAACTGTGAAAATATTAATAGTGTAATTAATATGTAAGTAGCCGTACAGTACCGTAATAGTTCGTATTTAGAAAATGAATTCTAACTTATTGTTATGTTCGCAGGTACCTGAACTACATTTCAGTCACTCAGTAAAGTGATAACTCAAAATATCATTGTCAACAGATCTGAAGAAATTGCCACTGCATCTTTAGACCGTTTTCGTCAGACAAGAGGTTAGTTTCTAAGCGTTTCGATGGACTTAATTACTTCAGTGAGATCGTTCTTGCAAATGTGATATTCATTATAGCAAATATTAGCAATCTACTCTGTCAATTATATTGCTAGTAATTAATGACAGCAACAATTGTTTAATAATCCTTGTGTTTTTGCAGACACAGTTCTGACTCTGATTACTAGTTACTGCACGTATCTATCCACATCAAGGCTGTTGAGGGAGACTCTTGAAGATTCAAGACAGCTCTTAGAGGATTTGCAGTTTAAAAGTGAAATAAGTGTGTGAATGATTAAACTGTGTTTTATTGAGGTTGTTGTGCGATTTTAAAGGAATAATAAATGTCAAATACAGTGAGTGAATAATAAAAATCTCATTTTCCACATGTTTAAGCTGTCCTATACCCATAATTTTCCGCCACTTACTTATTGGTAAACACTTGTTGGAGAGTGACATGCCGCCCCCCCCCCCCCCTTTCACCACAATCTTGGTGTGACACTGACCTGTAACATATCCCGAAGTCTACAATATGCATTTTGAGGCTGTTGATATGAAAGTGGGAAGTACAGATCTTCCAGTTAAATCAGGAATAGCTTAAGTGCATTACTTGAAAGTAACACAGGAAAAGCTTACTTATGTAGGTGGTAGTAGTGTCAGCAAAAAGTTCTTGTGTGTGAAGTTGCCATGTAGAACACCAGGTGTAAAACTTTTCTCCCGAGTCTTGAACTGTGTCGGAACAAAAGTGAGGCATTCATATGACTGCTTTCATTTCTCTACACTTATACAGATGTCTGAGTTCTGCTGTGTTAACATTGCAAAGTCCTGTAGGCGTGTGGAGTATTAACCAAAACTGTCATATGGGAAGCAGAATCAAACACATTTGTTACGTTACTTGATATTTTCAGGAGAAAAAGGCAATGATGCTTCTTATTAATATAATACATTCAGAGTCACAGCAGTATTTGACCAACCATAACTGATGCTGAATGTGCATGTCGTCATATAATATGAAGGGCTTATTTCAATAGTGGTACAAGTTCATTACCTCCACATTTCTGTCTATAATGCTTCTGAAATTAGTGATCTGTATCTCAAAATGAACAAAAATGGACTTGTACCACTATTGAAATAAGCCCTTCATATGCACACACAGCACATCGATCTCGTGAGGCACAAGGCTCTCATAACGAAGTACGTACGTCGGTCAACAGATGACACTAGGAAAAGTATGTAAACTGCGCTTTTTAGTTGCTACTTGCGACTCTTAGTTGCGATTTGTCACAGAAATCGCAGTTTGACTCGGTAGCGAATAGCGTAGTATGAACTTTGCTCAACAGATGGCAGTGCTAACTGCGCTTTTTAGTTGCTACTTGCGACTCTTAGTTGCGACTTGTCACGGAAATCGCAGTTGGACTCAATAGTGTATCGCAGAGATGGGCGTAGTACGAACTTTGACCCACAGATGGCACTGTTAACTGCTCTTTCTAGTTGCTACTTGCGACTCTTAGTAGCGACTTGTCACGGAAATCGCAGTTAGACTCGATACCGTATCGCAGAGATGGACGTAGTACGAACTTTGGCCAACAGATGACACTGTTAACCGCGCTTTCTAGTTGCTACTTGCGACTCTTAGTTGCGACTTGTCACGGAAATCGCAGTTAGACTCGATACCGTATCGCAGAGAAGGACGCAGCACGAACTTTGGCCAACAGATGGCACTGCTAACTGCGCTTTTTAGTTGCTACTTGCGACTCTTAGTTGCGACTTGTCACGGAAATCGCAGTTAGACTCGATACCGTATCGCAGAGATGGACGTAGTACTAACTTTGGCCAACACATGGCACTGTTGACTGCGCTTTTTAGTTGCTACTTGCGACTCTTAGTTGCGACTTGTCACGGAAATCGCAGTTGGACTCCATAGCGTACCGCAGAGATGGACGTAGTACAAACTTTGGCCAACAGATGGCACTGTTAACCGCGCTTTTTAGCTGCTACTTGCGAGTCTTAGTTGCGACTTGTCACTGAAATCGCAGAAAGCAGTGCTAAATTCGACCAATAGATGGCTCACGTCTTTGAATGTGAAATACTACTTGCGACTGCTAACTGTGACTGAAATCGCAGTTAGATTCTGTAAAGTTGCTACTGTGATATCTGTGACTTCTCACTGTGATTTCTAACAGATACGCGATTTCGTGCCCACCACTAGTATTTACTGATCATGCATATCTGCCCCTATCTGAATTGATTGAGAGTGGTGGAGTGCACTGCATATAAGAAGTTACTGTCGCACCGGCGCAGACATAGGTTCGTACAGCAGTTCAGTAGGAAGATGTCAATGCTCATGAAAAAAGTAAATAAATAATGATTAATAGTTTGTTTTGGTACCCCGTGCCTGTACTAGATCACAATTTCAATTATTAAAATGAAGAAATGTGCATTGGTGGCCCCACGTTGGGCGCCAGTGTGGTGTTCGCTGTGTTATTCAGTGGTTTGGTATTTAACTAATTTGTAAATGGAAATCATAATCTTATTTTATTACATTGAGTAATTACTAAATAATTTTTCTCCCGGCTAAAGATTTGGTCAAGTTGCTAAAGAACTCCAAGTTAACATCGTGTTGTCTGTAAGTTGTGTAAGTGTCACTAAATCACAGTCCATACAACAGATTCTATATCTCTATTGATTAAGATGGAAGCAGTTATCTTCAGCAAAATGATCATTAAAACCACTGAATATCAGCCGTGCACAACACTGACGTATGTTACCTGAAACAATATTCTTCGCAACTCGTGCGTAATTAATTTCGGCTCCATACATAAGCTAGAAAAGTTTGTTATAACGTTCGTGCTATGAGAACTGTTTTTGAAGAACCAATCTGATTCGAATTATTTTCAGTAAAATGAGTTCCGAACCACCGGTGCTCATTTATTTTTACACATTTGTATCACCTTTGACATTTATTCTGCAGAGTTGCGTAATTTGAATTTGCCGCTGAGACAATTGTTAAGATGGCGGCAGACACTTGATAGAGACTTTCTATTGTTAGAGCAAATAAGTATTATAAATGCTTATTAAACTTTACAGAAACTCTGTTTTCGTGCTGTGCACTATTTAGACTTCATCAAGCAAACATTTGATTTGTTTCTAAGGAAAACACAGACAAAAACGCGATACTAATCGCTATCATCAATGGCTGCGCTCCTTGCAGCGGAAAGAAATAATTAACACAGATAATGCTTACTGAGAGAGGAATCAAAGCTACAAATAATTATTCACTCATATTTATAATAATAATGAACTCTATTTTCAAGTAATAATTAACAAATAATTGCAATTTCTTAACAGACCTCAGTTTGATATGCGTCCGCAACTTACAAAAGCCAACCAACAAAAGGTAAAAACGAAGGAAGACAAACGCAGATCATAAAAGGAGTTTACAATTATCATTGTCTTTGTATGATACACATCGGTATGTCCAATTATATCATAGAATATTATATAAATAATTAATATTTATAAGTTTTCACTGTTTTTTCATACGTCGAATAGATGATGTTTATAACTGTTAGAGGCATAATTTCCTCTCGTCGCACTGTAGCCAAAATTTTATCACGTGGATGTTACAGTTGTCAATAAAGTCACATTAACTAGTAAAGGCGAGTTGAAACTGTCTATAGGTTTCTCATAAATAAGTTGTTTTAAAGCTATGTGATGGTTATGGAACCGTGACATTCCGCCCTCTAGTTAAACTCTCATGATTTTCCAACCAGTTTTGACGTAAAATGATCTTTACTTCTGTCAATTAGATATTTTTTTTTTTTTTGGGTCATCAGCCTACTGATTGGTTTGATGCGGCCCGCCACGAATTCCATTCCTGTGCTAACCTCTTCACCTCAGAGTAGCACTTGCAACCTACGTCCTCAATTATTTGCTTGACGTATTCCAATCTTTGTCTTCCTCTACAGTTTTTGCCCTCTACAGCTCCCTATAGTTCCATGGAAGTCATTCCCTCATGTCTTAGCAGATATCCTATCATCCTGTCCCTTCTCCTTATCAGTGTTTTCCACATATTCCTTTCCTCTCCGATTTTGCGTAGAACCTACTCATTCCTTACCTTATCGGTCCACCTAATTTTCAACATTCGTCTATAGCACCACATCTCAAATGCTTCGATTCTCTTCTGTTCTGGTTTTCCCACAGTCCATGCTTCACTACCATACAATGCTGTACTACAGACGTACATCCTCAGCAATTTCTTCCACAAATTAAGGCCGGTATTTGATATTAGTAGACTTCTCTTGGCCAGAAATGCCTTTTTTGCCATAGCGAGTCTGCTTTTGATGTCCTCCTTGCTCCGTCCGTCATTGGTTATTTTACTGCCTAGGTAGCAGAATTCCTTAACTTCATTGACCACGTGACCATCAATCCTGAAGTTAAGTTTCTCGCTGTTCTCATTTCTACTACTTCCCATTACCTTCGTCTTTCTCCGATTTACTCTCAAACCATACTGTGTACTCATTAGACTGTTCATTCCGTTCAGCAGATCATTTAATTCTTCTTCACTTTCACTCAGGATAGCAATGTCATCAGCGAATCGTATCATTGATATCCTTTCACCTTGTATTTTAATTCCACTCCTGAACCTTTCTTTTCTTTCCATCATTGCTTCCTCGATGTACAGATTGAAGAGTATGGGCGAAAGGCTACAGCCTTGTCTTACACCCTTCTTAATACGAGCACTTCGTTCTTGATCGTCCACTCTTATTATTCCCTCTTGGTTGTTGTACATATTGTATATGACCCGTCTCTCCCTATAGCTTACCCCTACTTTTTTCAGCATCTCGAACAGCTTGCACCATTTTATATTGTCGAACGCTTTTTCCAGGTCGACAAATCCTATGAAAGTGGCCTGATTTTTCTGTAGCCTTGCTTCCATTATTAGCCGTAACGTCAGAATTGCCTCTCTCGTCTCGGCCAAACTGATCGTCACCTAGCGCATTCTCAATTTTCTTTTCCATTCTTCTGTATATTATTCTTGTAAGCAGCTTCGATGCATGAGCTGTTAAGCTGATTGTGCGATAATTCTCGCACTTGTCAGCTCTTGCCGTCATCGGAATTGTGTGGATGATGCTTTTCCGAAAGTCAGATGGTATGTCGCCAGACTCATATATTCTACACACCAACGAAAATAGTCGTTTTGTTGCCACTTCCCCAAATGATTTTAGAAATTCTGATGGAATGTTATCTATCCCTTCTGCCTTATTTGACCGTAAGTCCTCCAAAGCTCTTTTAAATTCCGATTCTAATACTGGATCCCCTATATCTTCTAAATCGACCCGTCTCTAATGACCTCGTTGTCGACGGGACGTTAAACACTAACCCCCACCATCTAAGTCGACTCCTCTTTCTTCTTCTATCACATCAGACAAATCTTCACCCTCATAGAGGCTTTCAGTGTATTCTTTCCACCTATCTGCTCTCTCCTCTGCATTTAACAGTGGAATTCCCGTTGCACTCTTAATGTTACCACCGCTGCTTTTAATGTCACCAAAGGTTGTTTTGACTTTCCTGTATGCTGAGTCTGTCCTTCCGACAGTCATATCTTTTTCGATGTCTTCAAATTTTTCCTGCAGCCATTTCGTCTTAGCTTCCCTGCACTTCCTATTTATTTCATTCCTCAGCGACTTGTATTTCTGTATTCCTGATTTTCCCAGAACATGTTTGTACTTCCTCCTTTCATCAATCTACTGCAGTATTTCTTCTGTTACCCATGGTTTCTTCGCAGCTACCTTCTTTGTACCTATGTTTTCCCTCCCAACTTCTGTGACGGCCCTTTTTAGAGATGTCCATTCCTCTTCAACTGTACTGCCTACCTCGCTATTCCTTTTTGGTGTATCTACAGCGTTAGAGAACTTCAAACGTATCTCGTCACTCCTTAGTACTTCCGTATCCCACTTCTTTGCGTATTGATTCTTCCTGACTAATGTCTTGAACTTCAACCTATTCTTCTCCACTACTATATTGTGATCTGAGTCTATATCTGCTCCTGGGTACGCCTTACAATCCAGTATCTGATTTCGGAATCTCTGTCTAACCATGATGTAATCTAATTGAAATCTTCCCATATCTCCCGGCCTTTTCCAAGTATACCACCTCCTCTTGTGATTCTTGAACAGGGTATTCGCTATTACTAGCTGAAACTTGTTACAGAACTCAATTAGTCTTTCTCCTCTTTCATTCCTTGTCCCAATCCCATATTCTCCTGTAACTTTTTCTTCTACTCCTTCCCCTACAACTGCATTCCAGTCGCCCATGACTATTAAATTTTCGTCCCCCTTTACATACTGCATTACCCTTTCAATATCCTCATACACTTTCTCTATCTGTTCATCTTCAGCTTGCGACGTCGGCTTGTATACCTGAACTATCTTTGTCGGTGTTGGTCTGCTGTCGATTCTGATTAGAACAACCCGATCACTGAACTGTTCACAGTAACACACCCTCTGCCCTACCTTCCTATTCATAACGAATCCTACACCTGTTATACCATTTTCTGCTGCTGTTGATATTACCCGATACTCATCTGACCAGAAATCCTTGTCTTCCTTCCAATTCACTTCACTGACCCCTACTATATCTAGATTGAGCCTTTGCATTTCCCTTTTCAGGTTTTCCAGTTTTCCTACCACGTTCAAGCTTCTGACATTCCTCGCCCCGGCTCGTAGAACGCTATCCTTTCGTTGATTATTCAATCTTTTTCTCATGGTAACCTCCCCCTTGGCAGTCCCCTCCCGGAGATCCGAATGGGGGACTATTCCGGAATCTTTTGCCAATGGAGAGATCATCATGACACTTCTTCAATTACAGGCCACATGTCATGTTGATACACGTTACGTGTCTTTAATGCAGTGGTTTCCATTGCCTTCTGCATCCTCATGTCGTTGATCATTGCTGATTCTTCCGCCTTTAGGGGCAATTTCCCACCTCTAGGACAAGAGAGTGCCGTGAACCTCTATCCGCTCCTCCACCCTCTTTGACAAGGCCGTTGGCAGAATGAGACTGACTTCTTATGCCGGAAGTCTTCGGCCGCCAATGCTGATTATTTATCAAAATTTAGGCAGTGGCGGGGATCGAACCCAGGACCGACGACGTTTTGATTTTGAATGAAAGACGCTACCCCTAGACCACGGGCTAGATAAAGCATATGAACTGTACCCTAATATGAACTTTTCTTTCAGCAGACACATGTATGTGTTAAGTGCAACTATTCTAATTCTTGTCTGTGTTCCCTTTCACGTAATTCTTCAAATGTGGACTACACCATAACATCCTGGAATCCAAGCGGCCTTAACGTGTCCTGTCCACTGACTGCAAAGATTGGCTCCAAAGATGGGCCCTGGGTCGTCATTCAATCGAATCAGCAGTCCACCGAGTTCTGTCCATCGCCGGCAACGCAATCAGTTCCTTCCAAATGAAACTTCCATTAAAACTGACATAAATACGAGAGCTTCACATTTTATTTGAAACTCTTACATAAAAAGAAAGTATAGCGAAGATCAAATAATCTGTATACTTGTGTTATGTAACGGGAGTTCAAATGAGTTAAACTGATAAAAAAACTTTTTATTGTGATGGCTATGTGTGTGAAATCAGATTTGAAAATTTAAAAACTTTTAGCTAAGTTGAAGAGCTGAATGTGCTGAAAACTTTATTTTTCTCTATATATACGTGTATGCACAGTGTGTGGTTCAACGACGGACACCATAAAGAACTAGGTTTTAGCCCACAAACGGATATTTGTATGTTATGATTCAGTCCAAAATTGACCATCTATATGAAACGAGTAAGATCTTAAGGTCCCATCACACTTTTTATTTTACGGGTTTATCTGCTGGGTTCTGCATGGATGGTAGGCAATAACCAATTTAGCACCTTAGTGTAAAATGGTGGTCCAGATCTTTAAGTCCTAAAGTCTAGAATTTTCCAAAACTATTACAAACTGTGGTAAAAATTGAGATAGTTAACTATGAGATTTGACTTTTTACTAGACATGAAGTTAAAAATGTAACAGCTCATTCGTTTTTCATAAATTAAATAAATTCTAGAGTTTCTTACACCTGTAAGTATGGTTTGTATTCTGTGCAAAATTCACAGAAGAATCTCTCTCACTTATGACGAAAAGTGTACCTATAGTAATAAATACAGCCAATAGTAAGTGAAAAAATGATGAAATTTCACATGTAAGAACAATTATTTTAGTATAATGTTCGAACTTTCACTGCTATGAGTGTGAATCCCGAATACTTTCTGCTCCTGGTGACAAAGTTTTAAGAATTTATTTGTAAAAGTATAGGCAGTGGCAATTGAAATGTCCTCTGGTGCCTCTCCTGCTCCAAATCGGCCCGTTGGACGTCCTACCCTCCTTCAAAGGCAAACTAGCTTTCGGAGAAAAATAGAGAATAATCCACGAAATTCATACTTAATGCGTTAGAAATGCAAACAAAAATGTGTTTTTTTCTTGTGATATGTCCATGGAAAACGAGTGTTTGAAGACAACGTGATGATACACTCGAGCAGTTGAACATTAAGTATGCGAGAGTGTGCAGAATTGCACTTTGCCCTGAAACATAGGACGAAAATTGGTAATTTGCAACAGTCAGCTTCCCCTGTAATTACAGGATTTTGTGAAATACCGGCTTCTCTATAATAAATAGCTTTGGGGCAGTCATGATAAACATGTTGTCTGGCGGAATTGTGAAACCAAATTACCATGAATGTAGCTGCCGTGTCGAAGAGTGCAGCAGATTTTTGGCCTGTGTTACGGGTTCCACTAATTGGCGTAACTCGTACGTTCATTTACACCTTACCTTCAAACTACTCTCGTTGCGAAATGTTTTCGCTGCATTTCACTGTCTTCACTTGGTGTTTATGACTGCAAACGAACACATTGGTGTTGGTCGGTAATCCTTAAATCTCGAACTGATTCTAAGCAACGACGTGGGCTGCTGCAGAGACTCCTGTGTTATTGAGAATCGCGTCGCGTCGAGATTAGCTGTTTATTCTTACAAGATATTCCGAAAAGAAACACCACGTAACTGAAGAAACAACACCTTGATTCCGAGACTTAATGAGGTTGATATCGAGGTAGCCTGATTTACGCACAACCCATCCTGATGTGGCTAACACACCTTACGACTGTTGCTTGGGGTTCACATTCACATTCAGTATGGACTTTTTGATGGTTTCATCTTTCAGGCGTTGATTGTATCTGTTTATTTTCCTATACAGTGAACTGCGGGAAAATGAAGCCCTCAAAAAGAAAATAAAAACCCTTACGTTCCACACTGTTTATAGAACGATTATCTGAATAGAAGAAGAGTGGTACATATAGTCACATGATTGTTTGGTTAGAGAGTGAGGGCAACAAACATCCCTTACATCTCGTGAGAATGTGCTGTGAGAGACGATGTATGGGCGGTGTTTTGTTGACGTGAGGATGGCATGGGAGGAGGGCTCGGAAGGGGGAAGTATACAATTTTAGGAACCTGTCACGGAATCTCTATGTCTGTAGTTATACCTTTGACTAGTTTCAAGCGTGGGCTATGAGGAAGAAATTTCTGATAATACGTTCCATGCGCAACATTGTATGGAAGCGCGTTATAGACTGCAGGTTTACTAGAAAAGAAGAGAATCGAGTCTTTTGAGATGGGTCTTAAAACTTAGGTGGACTGATGCTATAAGAAATGAGAAGTTCTTCACAGACGCAGTGAAGTGCTTTGCGTAATCACCTGAATACGAACTGAGGAAACTGTGCATGGAAAAACGTGGAACATTATAGACTTGGAAAATTGCCAATCAATAAGTCAGGACATTGGGTGCAAATGCTACTGTGTGATGGAGAGGTTGGCACAGGAAAGGAATTCGTAGCGGGACGTATCAGAAAATTCAGAAGACAGAATCTCCCCCCCCCCCCCCCTCACACACACACACAAAATATATTGTGTCTGTTGTCATGCGGCAAAAAGGTATCACGAGTTATGATGGCAAAAATGGCTTCAACCTTCAGCTATGACGCCACTATATTGAAACGGAGGCCACGAGAAAGACAGGTCGTGGTGTGTACGCCATAGCAGGTGACACTGCAGATCTTACGAGTGCCAGCAGCCATCTCCGACGAATTAATAATATTCTTGACTGCACATTTAAATGCATGCAAGCTCTCGATAGCACATGTCAAAGTTAAGACCTTTAGTGGCTACCTTTTCAGTTAGATATTGGTTCCGTGTGGACCCTGCACGCAGACGAACGTTCGCGAAGTTTGCGACCAAGCCTATTAGTGTGATGTCATAAGTATGTTGTGGGGCGCTTATTTCTCGAGGGCCCCGATTGAAACAACGAAATTGGTTAGTTGATGGATAGATAGTAATTTCAGGAGGTTTACGAAATAAACCTTAATACCCTGCAGTGCAGTGTGCGACGATTTTTCTTATCATGGTGATGAAGTTTTGTACAGCTTTTTTGTAATACGGAACCAAATTTGAAAGACATTAATACTTCCTTTCATAAGTAAGCCTGTTTTAAAAATATCAAAACTTTGCTTATTTTTCAAGATCAAGACATTAAATTGTAGGATAAAGCTATGGGAAAATATCGTTGTCAGGGTGAGAAGTCTGCTCTTTTTAAAAATGTGTGTTCTTTATAAAAATGTTGGGAATTTATTCAAGAAATACATTACACGAGGTGGTATCCAAAAGTTACCGCTCAAAATTTGCACGAAAATGTTTGTGAACACACTGAAATACCACTTAATGACACCCCTTAAATTCTTCTCGAATCAGTGAGGCAAATGGCAGCGAGCTAAGGATTTCCGTTAGATGATGGTGAACTTGTTTTCTTCGTGTTTCCGTGAGTTTGCCTTTTTACGATGGCTGACAAGAAAGAGCAGTGTGTTGGAACGAAAGTGGTACTTATTCATGATATTTTGCAGAGTCTCGTTATACTGCCTCTGGCGAATAAAGTGACAGTTTTGCAAGTGATCTTTTTTTGTAACAAAATATTTTATAGAACAATCTTTGTCGCATGAAAACACTTATTCATAAGTGGTAACTGGTTTCGTCCCTATGTGGATCATCTTCGGATCACTCCGTAATACAGAGTACAAAAAATAGAGGGGACAATGTTAGGAACGTAAATGGAAATATAAATTATACGCTGTTATATCCATTGCTGACGCGTGAAGACGATTGGACGGAGCAGGAACTGTGGATACTGCTTACTGTACTACATAGAAATTATTATTTGCATATGACTTGAGATAATACCCAGCACAGTATTGAGGTTTATACCCATGCGGTATGACATGTATGGCATCCTTTTTACCCCATTGTCCAAAGAAGACGTAAGGTGATAGGCAAGATGAGGGGCATGTGCTATTTAGCTCTACGACACTACCACACAATTAACAGCCGACACCAGTGCTATAGTTTCTGCACGTCGTCACTGGTGTAACATTGTATAACTTACGTTTAACTTAATGTTTATTAATCCTACTTCGCATGTAATCGAAAGGGGGATACAACCTTTTGGCCTGTAGGTAAGCAACGTCCTGCTTCGCGTCAGCTAGTGGTCATCCGCGCTTTGCCGCATCACCTCACTCTCGGTTGTTTCCTAGACATAGCTGGAAGATCGCCGTCGAAGAACAAATGCTGGCGGTCTTGTGGTACATGGACTCCACGAACAACTGTTGGAACTAGATATTTTTTTGAGGGAGTTGGTGGCACTGTTCTAAGCTTATGTGCCCGAGAAGCACGTCGCTCGGAATTGGTGGATGACGGCTCTGAACATAATCTACTATATATAGCTACAGCATTCACGGATATAGTGTTACCACTGAATGCTAGGCATTGGCGCCCGTTAAACATAGTTCATGAGTACTTTAGTGTGTACACTGAAGGAACATTTGGAGGTACCAAAAAAAATGGCTCTGAGCACTATGGGACTCAACTGCTGTGGTCATAAGTCCCCTAGAACTTAGAACTACTTAAACCTAACTAACCTAAGGACAGCACACAACACCCAGCCATCACGAGGCAGAGAAAATCTCTGACCCCGCCGGGAATCGAACCCGGGAACCCGGGCGTGGGAAGCGAGAACGCTACCGCACGACCACGAGATGCGGGCTTTGGAGGTACCCGCTGGGTTGTAGGGATCACTATACACTCTAAGAAAGGAAAAAAGTCTCACCACCAAGAAATTATCAAAATGGGATACGTTAGATATGATGTACATCTACAGACGATCGAATGATTACACTCTCAGAAAAATTGGATAACTGCTTCAAGAGAATGAGCTGCACAAATTGAACAAGACAACAGTCCGTTGACCCAGGCCTGGCCGTTATGCAAGCAGTTATTCGAATAAGCACTGATTGACAGAGTCGTTCGATGTCCTCCTGAGGGATATCTTTAAAAAATCTGTCCAGTTGGTGCATTAGTTTCTCAAAACCCAGATTGTTGGAGAGCCCGGCCCATAATGTTCCAAGTGTTCTCAGTTTGGGAGAGATACGGCGACCTCGCGGGCTAGTGTAGGGTTTAGTAAACACGATCACGAAACGAGCCCCAATGAACAGCGAAGACGTGTTTAGAGTCGTCCCGAACAGTGGTAGCAAAGTGTCGGCATATTCAATGTATTCACACATTGTTACGTAGTAAACAATCAGGAGTGTTGAACTCAGATGGCATTATTTTCTTAGCGTTATCCCTTTGGTTTTTATCGGCGGCACCCTTATAGTACAGAGTTACGTAGACGATTTTCTATGCACCGTTTTGTTGCCCTTCATGGCAAACCATCACATATTTGCAATTCAGCAAGATATTGCCCGTCCGAACGTGACGAGAGTTCCTACGCGTTTCTTCGTGCTTGTCAAACCCCATCTTGTCCAGCACACTCTCCGGATCTCTCCCTAATTGACAACATTTGGGTCACAATGGGCAGGGCCCTCCAACCATCCTCGGATTTTGATGATCTAATGCACCGCTAGTACAGAATTTCGCACGATATCTCAAATGGTTCAAATGGCTCTGACCACTGTGGGACTTAACATCTGTGGTCATCAGTCCCCTAGAACTTAGAACTACTTAAACCTAACTAACCTAAGGACATCACACACATCCAAGCCCGAGGTAGGATTCGAAACTAAGACCGTAGCGGTCGCGCGGTTACAGACTGTTGTGCCTAGAACCGCTCGGCCACTTCGGCCGGCACGAGATCTCTCAGGAGGACATCAATCAACGCCTAGTAGAGTAACTGCTTGTATAAGGGCCAGAGAGGGACCAACAAGTTACTGACTTACTCCATTTGTGAAGTTCTTTCGGTTAAATAAATAATGTAATTTTTTTGAAAATGTGACAATTTGTTTGTCTGTACATGTGAATCACAGCTGCCGATTTCTGCCCCATTCACCATTTTTTCCATTTAAAATATTTACCATCGGCTATGCGACAATGGTAAAATTATTTCTATTTAGCGGGTCTGAGCCTGGTATTTAATTCATAAATGTTTTTCTGCCTTAAAGCGATAAATTCTATACTTGTGATTAATTTAGCTGCCTTTCCCTTTAGTGGAAAGCTTCTCGGCGTTGTTGTTTAAATTTTATTTATATACTGTTTTATGTAACCAGCCTGACTTACTTCCATTTTCGCCTAAATGCTTTAAGCAATCTTTTCTAGATTTAGCTAACTTTGTATTTTACGGTCTCCCATACCTTGTTGTCATTTATTGGACTTACAAGTCTCAGTTGATATGTTAACTACTGACATATCTTATCCTTTGTAACATGTGTTAACTGAAACCTTCTTAGTATGTTCTAGCAATGTCTGGATTTGGCACTGTGCCATTTTAAATTATATCGAATAACTGATGAGGAGGTACTGAAGCAAATTACGCACAAAAGAAGTTTATGGCATAATTTGACTAAAAGAAGTTCACAGGACTAATCCTGAGCCACCAAGGAATAATCAGTTTGGTAAAGGGGGTAAGTACAGGAGGCAAAGTTTTAGTGGGAGACAGTGGAATGGAATCTGTCTTTCATATGTTGACGTAAATAAAATTGTTATATAGCAATTACAGTCTTTGATTCAATATATTACAAATTTCTTAAGTGGTTCTATGTATAATTAATGTTGTTAAGTAAGAACTTATATTGCCAGAGCCTCAACACCAGATCTGTTAGAAAAGTATCTGACACTTTCATTTTGCGGCGAACATCTGAGGGGTATGAATCTAGTAGCGTGATAGCGTCAGCCGCTCTCGAACCTTCATGCCCATGCGTGAACTTTTTCCCACAGTCGACAGCGTTAGTTGCTGACAAGCAGCAGTTGAGTGAGATAGTGTGTAGTCAGTATTTCATTGCATGCGAAATGATGGAGCGATTGGAACAGCGCTACTGCATCAAAGTTTGCCAGAAACTGGGCGACAGCCAGGTGGAAACCACCTGGAAGGTTCAGGCAGCTTTCCGTGGCGATGCTATTGGCGTCACGCTGATGGCGGTGTGGTACAACCTGTTTAAAGATGGTTGCACATTGGTGCAGAGTTAGACACGCTCCGATAGGCGATCAACATACCGAAATGGCCACATAATTGATAAAGTGAACGCTGTGGTTTTGTGGGACGGCCGTGTATCTATCAGAGAAATTAAGTAAGTGGTGGGCATCAGCACTTTTTCAGCACATTCCATTGCGACCGAAGATTTGACAAGAAGAGTGTGTCGGCGAAATTCATGCCGAAGCTGCTGGCGGCGGAGCAAAAGAAACTTTGTGTTGAAGTCCCACAGAACATGCTGGACTCCACAAACCGTGAGCACGACTTATTCAACACCATAATCACTGGTGACGAGTCCTGGGTGTATGGGTACGACCCGGAAACCAAATCCCACTCGTCACAGTGGAAGCATTACTCATCACCATGACCAAGGAAGGCCCGCCAAATGTGCAGCATCGTCAAAGTGACGGTGACTGATTTCTTTGACTCCCGCTGTTTGGCACACCACCAATACACATCACAGGGTCAAACAATTACCAAAGAATACTACTGGGATGTCCTCCGCCGCCTACGGGTTGCTCTGTGCGGCGCAAGAGGCCGCACTTGCGGTCAACAGGAAATTGGCCCCTGCATCACGACAATGCTCCAGCTCATTCCTTGCGCTTGATTCAAACTTTTTGGCGAAAAACAAGGTTCCTGTGCTTCAGCAGGCTCCTCACTCTCCTGATTTCACCTCTTGTGACTCCTTGCTGTTCCCCAAACTCAAGAGGCCATTGAAAGGAACGCGATTTCTGACAAGAGAGGACATTATGGCAACAACTACAGCCGAGCTAAACGATATTTCGAAAGAGGCGTTTTCGGCATGCTTTCTACAATGGTGGCACCGCTAGGAGAAGTGTGTAGTGACCCCAGGGAACTACTTTGAGGATGATTAGATGTCAAATTCTCCAGATAAGCCAGTTTTTTTTATCACTGCTTAAGTTCCTATATTTCTCTAACGGACCCTGTACTTCCGAAACTACGAGGAAAACTTCAGTACGAGAAATTTGCAAATATTTGTATGTTTTAGTTTATATACTATATGGGCAATCATTGCAAACCCGATGAATGGCGCGGATTTTCTGGTGATAAATTCTTAATATCATCCAACTACATACAACAGTTTTCTTAATAATCACAGTTTACGACATCTTCTACTTTTGTCTTGGATTGCTTCAGTATATGCTAGATTTGAGAAATAGTCATAAGACGTAAGCCCTTATTTCCTGTTATATCAGGACTGTCAAAAATATGTAATATTGTAGTCGATAATTACAAAAAATTTTAGAACTTTACACAATGCGTTATGTAACTTTCAGCCTCATTCAAGCCATCACATGACTCTGGTGTTCGTATAAAAGTCTTGTACGGCAGAGATAGGAACGTACTGTGTATGACAAACATTCACACATTGTTATGCAGTAAACACTTTGCACTTGAGTTTTGATCAATTGGGTCGGAAGAGAATTTAAGCCTATTGCTACCGCGTAAATTTTTAATTTTAATTTCCATTGCGCGCTTAAGACTAAAGAAAAACAAACTTGAACTCTTACTAGAGCAGTGGGTTCTGTCCCAGCTGTTAAAAACGACCTTCATTAGAATAAAATGATGTTAGTGTCAGGTGGACAAGCCCAGCGACAAGTAATAGAAGAAAATCGCCACTGCCGAAGGTTTTCTTCATGGATTTTGACGTTGTGGTTGAAATAGGGTGTTTTGTTGTCTGGCACTCGTACAGAAAGGGTGAAATATATGAACGAAATAAAGTAGCTGAATTTACGAAATAAAATGCTGTTACTGTCTCTTCTTTCTAAAAACCATATAATCATATACTAAGCAATTAGCTTCGTTTCAACACTGTCCCAATAATTATCGTCTTCAGCATGGAGTCTCACTTGCTTCAATCCCTACTGCCTCTTGTTTCACCGACGTTCAAGCCTAACAATTAATATTTTCCGTAATTTTCCTACATAATACCATTTTAACATGGCAACGTTCATTACGTAGCACATTTGTTTCAAATTACACAGATAAAAATAGAAAGCAAATAAAAATAGTGTACACGTAGTAAAGTTGCAACACTTTAGAAAAAATATAAATTTTCGAGTTAAAAAATATAGAAGAGCACAAAAATTTAAAAACGTTTCGGCAGGAGACTGAGAAATTGTAGCCGTGAATTGTTACACACAGAATTAGAGCAATAACAGTATTCATTACTGAATGAAATACGAGGAAGGGAAGACGGCTGAGGGCAATTTAGCAATTTTACGATCGCATATCTCTGGTAAATACGGAAGCTTTAAATTGCAGAAAAATATGCGGAATTTCTGGGTCATTCAGGAAGGGAGCTTTTAGAAGAGTTAAATTATTTTTCACTGTTTGGGGTCACTTGTTCCTGCAGCACTACTTCTGTAATTAATGTAAGAGTAAGAGTAAACCAAATCTGAATATTCAAAATAGTTTCTCTGAAGTTTGCAGAAGCATCTTATTGCTTCAGTAGTGCCTTTACAATGAAGTGACGTTCAACATCGACGGTAGAAAAAAACACCAAAATTTATAGCAGTATGCGAATTACACAGACCTTAGAGGTAGATAAGACATTTTATTTATGTAAGCAATCCACAGTATTTATACAGTGTCTACCTGTTAGCATGCTTGCTCTTTTCTTAAATATATACTATTTCTTTATTCCTTATAAAATATGTTCGTTATACATTTAGTTAGGTCTGATGGATAAATAGTTTGCTTAAAAGATATTCTTCCCTTATATTGAGTGAAATTACGTACTAGATGAATCCCCGAAATAATTATTCGTCATTATAGTAGCATGTCCTATTGCAATGAACAGGCATTAAGTTCGTTCTTATGGAGTGCATCACAGTTACTTACAGTTTTCTAATACAGAGTTATCCATAAGAACCTCGAAGGTTGCAAAAGATTTCTGTAGCAAACTTCAAGACATAAAATTAAATGATACATATCGGTGGATAGAGCTTCTCCCCGAGTTTCAATTAGTTATACTCTTCATGGAGTAGTTACAGAACACACTACCAGAAGGGAGGCGTGTCAGAAGTTGTTGATAGGTCATCCACTCCGTACTTTCGCACGAAATTACATTGAAGCGCCAAAGAAACTAGAATAGGCATGCATTTCAAATACAGAGACATGTAAATAGGCAGAATACGGCGCTGCGATCGGCATCGTCTATATAAGGTGACAAGTTTCTGGCGCAGTTGCTAGTTGCTAGATCGGTTACCGCTGCTACAGTAGCAGGTTATCAAGATTTAAGTGAGTTTGAACGTCAGCGCACAAGCGATGGGACCTAGTATCTCCGAGATAGCTATAAAGTGTGGATCTTCCGGTACGGTCATTTCACGAGTGTACCGTCAATGTTAGAAATGCGGCAACACATCAAATCTCCGGCATCGTAGTGTCGGAAAAAAAAAATCTTGCAAGAACGGGACCAACGACGACTAAAGAGAATCGTTCAACATGATAGAAGTGCAACCCTTCCGCAGATTGGCCGGCCGCGGTGGCCGTGCGGTTCTGGCGCTGCAGTCCGGAACCGCGGGACTGCTACGGTCGCAGGTTCGAATCCTGCCTCGGGAATGGGTGTGTGTGATGTCCTTAGGTTAGTTAGGTTTAAGTAGTTCTAAGTTCTAGGGGACTTATGACCTAAGATGTTGAGTCCCATAGTGCTCAGAGCCATTTGAACCTTCCGCAGATTGCTGCAGGTGTCAATGCTGGGCCATCAACAAATGTCAGCGTGCGAACCATTCCAAGAAAGATCATCGATATGGGCTTTCGGAGTACCTTTGATGACAGTAGGACACAAAGCTTTACAACTATCCTTGACCCATAAACATCGACATTGGACTGTTGATGACTAGAAACATGTTTCCTGGTCGGAAGAGTCTCGTTTGAAATTGAGCGGATGGACGTGTATTCATGGACCTCGCATGCCAACAGGAGAGTGTTCAATCTGATGGAAGCTCTGTAATGGTGAGGGACGTGTGCAAGTAGAGCGATATGGGACCCCTGATACGTCTAGATACGACTCTGACAGGTGACACGTACGTAAGCATCCTGTGTGGTCACCTGCTTCCACTCGTCTGCACTGTGCATACCGACGGACTTGAGCAATTCCAGCAGGACAATGATACGCCCCACACGTCCAGAATTGCTACAGATTGGCTTCAGGAACACTCTTCTGAGTTTAAACACTTCCGTTGGCCACCAAAACCCAAGACATGAACATTATTCAGCATATCTGGGATGACTTGCAACGTGCTGCTCAGAAGAGATCTCCAGACCCCCGTACTCTTATGGATATATGACCAACCGTGCAGGACTCATGGTGTCAATTGTTCCAGCACTACTTCAGACATTAGTCGAGTCCATGACACGTCGTGTTGTGGCACTTCTGCTTACTCACGGGGACCCTACATGATATTAGGCAGGTGAACCAACTTCTTTGGCTGTTCATTGCGGTTCACTCTTGCAGACAGGCAAGTTAGTGAGCAGATTTTGAGAGCAGTCTGCTGTCGTTGGGCACTTACGAACGCACGTCGCACCCATATATTGACGTGTGCCGCGTCACAGTTGATTCCCGTATTGAGCACCTGCTGTGTGAGTCAGAAACTTGAAGAGGTCCTCTACCCCTGGTTACGCATCCATTCTTTGCACGAATAATACCTTTCGCGCAGTCTTCCTCTGAATGCCTGGAGGTACTTATGAATAATCCTGTTTGAACTATGTGTGTACAATGTGTAAGATGGTTCCATATGCTGCACGAGACACCACTGATAAAAATTAGAAAAAAACCTAAAATACATGTTGGTGTATAAATCATTCCAACCCATGACAGTCATCTGTCGATGGACACTGCAAACTACGCAGTTACCACTCATTCCTATGGTTCTTGCAGCACTTCTTCTATAAAATCCGCTAACCTAGCCACATTTCTGCCTGTTTTGTCTCATGTATGGGTCACGTGCCCCTTTAGCGTGTGAAAATTGTAGACGCATACGTCGCAGCAGTACCAAAAATGTTACCACAGCAAAACGTCTCAAGAGTCGTGGCCAACATGAACAAGAGGTGATCGGGCGGTCGTGGCAACGGGAAGGAGGGGGGGGGGGGGGGGTGGAGGGTGCCTGAAGTGGTTGTTACTAGATCTTCTACGACAGGTCAGGGATTGTTAACTTTTGGGTTAGATTCCTGCAAGGATTAGAAAATTCGATATTGCCCCGTCATGCATAGATCGCATTCAGAGCTTTTCGGCATCGGAGATCCGCTTCAACAGAGCCAGTAATTTGTCGCGGTAAGTATATGAACCGTAGAATCAATGTTCTAAAGTTCCTTCCATTCAAGCGAACCTGGAAATTTGCTTCCGTTACTACTCTTTGATTTGAGAGTATTCACTCATGATTGAGACAGAGATTGATTATTCCACTTTGTGTGAATGTTTCCTCGTCACTCATTGCACTGGTTTCTTTTAGACGTGACGATCCCACACTGCACTCGCTATCTGCCTACTATTAGCCATCTTGCCATCTGCTTCTTGGTCTTTCAAGGGGTCTCGAGCCTTCCGTCCTCTTGTAATATATGTGGCGGACTATTCTGCCATAGACCGTACTGACGAGACGGCACACCCATTGCAAACCTTTCTCTTTGGTGATGTCCACTACCGAAGATTGATCGCCTAGCTTAACTAGTTCTTCATTTTATCTCCAAATCCGTATTTGTGTTGCTTGACTAATTTTTGGTCCAAAGGCTTTTCTGAACACTTTATTTTCGAAGACTGAGAGTTGTTGCTCTTCTCTTTCGGTCAAACTCCATGCGTCGGCTCCGTGTAGCAGTACTGGTTTCATGTTTGTGTTGCCGAGTTTCAGCTTGGTTTTCCCAGTCAAGAGTTTCCAGGATATAAATATTTGGAAAGAAAAATGAACTTTATTTTTGTGCCTAATTTAATTTGGTATTGGACTTGCCTTTTACTGCAATCATATATACTTAAACCAAGATATTTGAACATCGGAGTGTTTCTGAAAGTGTAGTTTTCTACGAGTTTTCCGTAGTCTTATTTTCCTTTCGTATGGTCATACATTGTGTTTCCCTTCATTAATTTTTAAACCTACTCTCACGGCGGTTTCATTTAGCTTCTTGAAGAGTGTTTCAATTTCACTATTGCTGTTTCGTGTAAAATTATGTAATCTGCAAAGGCCAGTATATTTTCTTCTTTACCTGTAATGTTTCCCTTTGTTGCTCGTTTTGTTTCTCTTACTACACTCTGCATGACGAAGTTTAAGATAAGTGGATATAGAGCATCACCTTGCTTCTGTCCAGTTTTGTTCTCAAAACAGTCAGATACTGAGACACGATATGTCTCCCTGCTTACTGTCTTCTCCATATGTATTTGGAACAAGCTGATGAGTATCATGGCATTTCGTATTCCGCATAATTTCAGACACGGTTACTCTGTGCTACGATTCGTAGGCGTTCTGTGAGTCTACGAACAAGTTGCACATAAAAACTGCTATTTGTTATCACAGATGCATGTCACTTGTACAACAACCTTCAGACTGAGGAAAAAAAATCCTTGGAGAATTCATAAAAAACAAGCGCCTGCCATGCCGTGAAAGCCCGACAGATGTCTCCCGTCGCCACGTCATCCCCTCCCTTACGGCGCCGTGTGGATGTGAATCATTTGATACAGAGGGACATGTGGCCAGCACACCTTTCTCCGGCCATTTTACAGACTTCCCAGAGTGCTGATCCACTGCTACTCGGTCATATAGCTACACAATTGACACCACGTGGTTGAGTCCACACTATACCAGTTATCCAATCAACAAAATATCCTTGACAGTACCGGGAATCGTACCTAGGTCCTCCATAGAGCGGCCATGTACACTGATCACTCAGCTACAAAGGCAGACTTAGGAAATCTTCACCAGAATGGCTGTACATAACAGATATTGTTCACTAATATATAGGTAATTAAAAATTACCCGTTGCTCTTACATGTTACCATCGCCGTGTGCTTTAATCCACCATAACTATACTTAACACTTGCTACGAGCGAACTATGGGCATGAGCTTGGGGTTGTAAAGAAGTGAAAGAGTATAGGAAAGAGAGAGGAAGGGGCACGGATGTGGTTTATACTACAGTAGCCTGGGACAATGGGTCCACACCTATTTCATTAGAACACTTAATTCACCCATCTGTTCCACCTACGACATTAAATTAAATCCATCAAAATAATTAAAGCTCCAAACCTCTACGATATAATACAGCTGAAAGGTGACTGTTTACCTCTCGCTGCCAGACTGTCTAGCGCTTACATTGATTAAAACTAATGTTGGCTGATATAATGCAAACGATAGACCAACAGCTGAGCTCACGCAATCGTGTTTCTGCTGTTTATTCCATCCAGATTATTGTTTGCTTTTACCCAACATTCTTTGACTTCATCCATTATATAGTCCTGAAATTTGAGGTTCTGTTTGTCATTAATCAGAGTTCTGGTGTATTTCAACACATTCACCTTCCTTTGATTTACTCATAATTCATATCACTCATTTATTTGAGGGCATTGAACGCTTTGTACAAGTTTACAACGACGAACATCTTTTGCTTGCCCAATATTTCCTATGGAAGTATCAAGATTTTGGTTTCGTTTCGCTCCTGTTATAAACGCAACAACGGAGTTGCCTATCTGGTGCCTTTACGTCATCTAACACCAAACTGACCTTCATTTAACGGCTACTCAGTCTTCCTTTCCGATCGTTCGAATAATATCCGGTCCCCATATTTAATTCGGTCCCCATATTGAATTCGTAAGCTATGAAAAGGTTGTGCGATATTTTTTCATTTATCTGCCTATCAGTATGTGATTCTGTGGAAAATTTGTTGCTGAAAGTCTGTTAGATTGTACACAGCAAATCGAATGAACTTGGATATCTTTCTCAGTTCTGTCTGTTCACAAAATGGATTTTCAATGCTATTGTTTTCTCGGCACTCTTCTCCATGTCCCTAGATTTGTTCCGGGTATCAAATCATATGGTGCATGGTCTTCATGCCAAGTAGTGCTTATCAACAGAGTTCAAAGTACCACGCATCTAGGTGTCCTTGATTTCATTTGGTGTTGTTTACAGGAATAAGGTACACGTTTTTGGTGAGTGGGTACGGCTTCTCGAACTGCGATAGAGATTCTGTAATTACGGAGAAATTGGGAAATATAAGTAAGGCATTTGCTGCGGAAGATTTACTCAAGATTGTTGGTTACTAAAGCTATGAATCCTTTCCATGTAATTCGATAGAAACATTTGAGTCATTTGATTATAACGATGCTGCCGAAACATTGCTGTCATTGTAGGCGTGTAATGCAGTCTGATCAGGGTGTTTCATAATAGTCCATCTCAAATAGGTATACAAAAACTCTTTCTCTGAAACAGAAGAATGGAAAAAAGTCAGTGCATTCAAAAGAGGGAAGACCAAAGCAGATGTATGTCGTGACGTGCCTAATCTGAAACATCGGCAGACGCAGAACGGGAAGACTTGTTGACAATGATGGTATGACTTGCTCAGCAGCACAGTGATCTGCAATAATCTGTGAAACATGTGGTTGCAAGAACGGAGTTGTTTTAGCTATTCACAGATTTATCTTGAATTTAATTTTATTATTCTGTTATAAAAAATTAAAAATAATTAAGCAATCGTTCTTGTTGACTACAGTTTTAGTAGATAAAATATCACTACCGCATTTCTGTGCTTGTATTATCACAAATAAATCGTAATGCCCTTGTATTTAATGGCGACACTAACAAAAACTTTCATATTGGCACTTAGAGCCAGTTGGTTTTCTGGTATGGCACTTAGAATATTTTTAACAAATTATTAATATTCTAATTCGTTTCATTCTTTTTGCAGCGATGAAACGCGAAGTGTAAATCAGTGTTATCAGAATACCTTCTCAATTTTTTGGATACAAATTAGTTATGAACAAAACGAAATACATTCCTATTTGATTATGCTGGAAGTTGTGAGATTTGGTACTTAAAACTTCCATTGTCATTCTTCATCCTGTTGCCACTTCCACAAATGATTTAAGAAATTCCACATTAAAATTATTTATTTCTTCTGCCTTTTTTGACAGCAAGTCTCCACCGATCGGACACTAATACGACATCCCTCATGTTCTCCTGAACTGACAACTATTTCTGTCCCTATCATGCCAAGTAGTGCTTACCAACAGAGTTCAAAGTACTACGCATTTAGGTGTCCTTGATTTCATTTGGTGTTGTTTACAGGAATAAGGTACACGTTTTTGGTGAGTGGGTTGTTGATGTTAAATTCGCCATACAGCTGGTCGATGTTTATCCGCTACGCACTATGTCGGCCATATTCTACATCTATATTCTTATTCCGCAAGGCACTAGACGATGACCGGAAGGGGATATCCTGTTCCAAAGCTTATCATTTCCGCACTTGAAAACCGATGTAAAAGTGGGCTATCCATATGCCCCCGTATGAGACCTAACTTCTCGTGTCTTATCCTAACGCGAAATGTGTGATATCGGTAGTAGAATCGTTGTGCAGTCAGCTTCAAATGCCAGTACTCTAAATTTCCTCAGTGGTGTTCCTCGAAAAGAACGTCGCTTTCCCTCCAGGGATTCCCATTTGAGTTGTCGAATCAACTTCGTAATACTTGCTTGTTGCTCGAACCTCCCGGTAACAAATGTAAGCAGCTCGTCTGTGAATTGCTTCGATGTCTTGCTTCAATCCGACCTGGTGCGGATCCCAAACACTCGAGAAGTACTCAAGACTAGGTCGCACTTGCGTCCCTTATGCGGTCTACTTCACAGAGGACGCACAGTTTCATAAAATTCTGCCAATAAGCTGTAGTCGACCATTCACGTTGATTATCACATTTCACATAAGCTCGTTCCGTTTCATGTCGCTTTGCAACGTTACGCCCAAATATTTAAACGACTTGACTGTGCCAAGGAGGAAACTGCTAATGCTGTATTCGAAGATAACGGATTTGTTTTTCCTACTCATCTGCATTAACATTTTTTTTACCTGCAGAGCTAGCTGCCTTTCGTTACCCAAGCTGTAAGTTTTGTCTAAGTCGCCTTATATCCTCGTGTAGTAAATCAACTTCGACACAGTTCCGTACATCGCAGCATTATCAACAAACAACCGCAGACTGCTACCCACACTGTTCTCCAGATTATCTATGTATATAGGAATATTAAAGATCGTATCATATTTCCCTACGGTAATAATAAAGATATCTTTGTCCCTGATAAACACTCACCATCGAGGACGACGTACTGGGTTCTATTCCTTAAGAATTCTTCGAGCCAATCACGTACCCGGAAACCTATTCCATACGCTCGTACCTGCAGTGGGGCACCGTGTCAAACGCCTTCAGAAATGTAGAAAAAAGGATTTAACCTATTGCGCTTCATCCATAGTTAGTATTATGTAATGCGAGAAATGTGCAAGCTGAATTTCACACGAGCTATGCTTTCCAAAAGTACATTGATTCGCTGACAGAAGCTTTTCGACCTCCAGGAAATTTTTGTAATCGATATTAGAATATGTTCCAGAATTATCAGTATACGGATGTTAGGATATTGGTCTGTAAGTTTGCGTATCCGTTCTTTTGTTCTAGTTATAAACAAGTGACACCTGCGCGTTTTTTCCAGTTGATTCGACTTTCCGGTGGCCGAGGGATTAGCGATGAATGCAACTTAAGTGTTATATGCATAGTGAGACGCTTGAGAAATAACACGTTCCAGATCAATAAGAGAATGGTTTATTACAACACAACAGCATATTAGATAAACAAGAAAATTTCTGTTACAAACCAAACTCTCACAAACATCGATTTGGTGTTCGCCTGGAAAACAACGAAGTTCATTAACATGAAGGCACGTAAAGACTAATCCAACGAAGTTTTCCACTGGAAGGAAGGAGAGTGTATTCGTCAGCAGCAGGTAGATGATACTTCATCTGCATCTACATCGATACACCACAAGCCACAGTACGTTGCATGGTGGAGAGTATCCCGAGCTGCAACTTGTCATTTCTCATCCTGTTTCACTCGCAAATAGAGCGAGTGAAGGCCGGCCAGAATGGCCGAGCGATTCTAGGCGCTACAGTCTGGAACCGCGCAACGGCTACGGTTGCAGGTTCGAATCCTGCCTCGGGCATGGATGTGTGTGATGTGTTTAGGCTAGTTAGGTTTAAGTAGTTCAAAGTTCTAGGGGACTAATGACCTCAGAAGTTAAGTCCCATAGTGCTCAGAGCCATTTGAACCATTTTTGAACAAATCTAACAGCCCGCCTCTGAATTTCTTCCATTTCTTCCTTCAATCCGACCTTGTATGGATTCCAAACACTCGATCAGTACTCAAGCATAGATCGCACCAATGTCCTACATGCGGTCTCCTCTACAGATGAACCACTCTTTCCTAAAATTCTCCCAATAAACCGAAGTCGACCATTCACCTTTCCAACCAGTTTTCACATGCTGGTTCCACCTCATATGGCTTTTCAACGTTACGCCCAGATATCTAAACGTCCTGACTGCGCCAAATAGGACGCTAGTAATAGATTACACGATCATTACATGTTGGATCTTCCTATTCATCTGCATTAACTTACATTTATCCACATTTAGGGCTAGCTGCCATTCATCACACCAACTGGAAATTTTGTAAAGTCGTCTTGTATCTTTCTATAGTCATTCAACTTCGACACCTTACCGTGCACAACGGCATCATCAGCAAACAACCTCATATTGCTGCCCACCCTGTCCGCCAAATCATTTATTTATATAGAGAAAAACAGCGGTCTATTCATACTTCCCTGTGTCACTCCTGACGATACGCTTGCCTACGATGAATATTTGCGGTCGAGGAGAACATGCTGAGTTCTATTATTTAAGAAGTCTTCGAGACAGTCACATATCTGTGAATTTATTCCCTTCTTCAACAAGCGGTTCAAAAGGCTCTAAGTACTATGGGACCTAACATCCGAGGTCATCATTCCCCTCGACCTAGAACTACTTAAACCTAACTAACCTACGGACAACACTCACATCCATGCACGAGGCAGGATTTGAACCTGCCACCGTAGCAGCAACGCGGTTCCGGACCGAAGCGCCTAGAAACACTCAGTCACAGCGGCTGGCGCTTCTTTAACAGCCTTCATTTTGGCACTGTGTCAAATGCTTTTCGAAAATCTAGAAACATGGACTCCGCTGTTGCCTTTCATCCATAGTTATCAGTATACAACTTGAAAAAAGGGCAAGCTGAATATCCCACGATATTTTCTAAAACCATGCTGATTCTTGGGCATAGGCTTCTCGGTCACAAGAGAGTTTATTACATTCGAACTAAGAATACAGTCAAGGACTCTGCAGCAAACAGAAGTTAGGGATATTGGACTGTAATTCTGCGGGACCGTTCTTTTACCATTCTTATCCCATGGGGTCACCTGCGCTCTTTTCCAATCGCTTGGGACTTTCTGCTGGACGAGAGATTCACGAGAAATGCAAGGTAGGTCAGGGGCCAATACCGTAGAGGACTCTCAGTGAAATCAAACTGGGATTCCATTTATTTGCGTTCAAACCTTTAAATTGCTTCTCTCTGACAGGTAGTCTTTTTTCTATGTTGTCCATACAGGACTCTGTCCGATGGTCAAATGACGGCTTGTTTGTACGGTTCTCCTGTGTGAACGATTATTTGAAAGTGAAGTTTAAAATTTCGGCTTTCGTTTTGCTATCTTCAGCTGCCACGCGAAACTGGTCAAGAAGGGACTGAATGGAATCCTTAGAGTCGCTTAGCCATTTTACATACGACTGGGTTTTTCTAGCGTCCTCTGCCAGATATTTTCCTAACGTGTGACGATGTTAGTTGTATGCTTCGCGCATAGATCTTTTCACAGTCGCACGAATCTTTACTTAACTTCGCTAGTCTCCATTTGTTCGTCTCCTCTTCAAACTAGAGTACAATAGCCTCTGATTCCTCAGCATCCGCCCACTTTCGTTATTAAACCACGGTGAATCTTTTGAATTCTTATCTAGTTACTAACCACGTAACTCTCCAGTTTACAATTTACAGTCTCCTTAAAGTCTGCTCATAATTCCACTACATCCAATTTACAGGAACTAAGTAAAGCCAATTCATTGTCTAAATGAGACGTTAATAACTGCTTACCTGCTCTGTCTATCAGAAACACTCTCCTAGACTTCTTGAAAGATTTGTTAACTTTCGTAATCATATATGCGGCAGTGACATCATGATCCCTAATCTCCGTCTCTAAACTGAAGTTGTCGATAAGGTCCGGCCTATTTCTGGCAACAAGGCGGAGGCGACGTTGGAGAGGTCCGAGGTCCGAAGCGGTAGCTGTAAACTAGCTCTGATTGCGGGCTAGTATTAGCCAGCACATGCGTTGGCCCAGAGCGTCGACGGAGAAACAGCGATGAGTGGAGCTGCGCCGCTGTAAACAGCCGATGCCCGAAAGTAATCTCGGGGATTTATTTCCACGCACGTGACTCGGAGGACGGAGATTTATCCCCAACGAAGAGTATCTCTGGTAGCGTTTACCCCACCATCTGACTGTTACGATACGACACACGCCGGCGGGCGAAATCCTGTGAGGTTTGCGTTTATGTGATGCTCCTCCGTCTGCAGATTTGTCGGTCCGTCAGGCGTACTGCCGATATGCACTGAAGCGCCAAAGATACTGGTACAGGCATGCGTATTCAAATACAGAGATATGGAAACAGACAGAATACGACGCTGCGGTCGGCAATGCCTATACAAGACAAGTGTCTGGTGCGGTTCTTAGATCCGTTACTGCTGCTAAAATGGCAGGTTATCAAGATTTAAGTAAGTCTGAATGTGGTGTTATAGTCGTCGCACGGGTGATAGGACAGAGCATCTCCGATGTAGCGACGAAGTGGTGATTTTCCCATACGACCATTTCACAAGTGTACCGTGAATATCAGGAATTCGTTAAAACATCAAACCTCCGACATCGCTGCGGTCGGAAAATGATCTTGCAAGCGGCAACTGAAGAGAATCGTTTAACGTGACGGATGTGCAACCTTTCCGCAAATTACTGCAGATGTGCTGTGTCATCAAGTGTCAGCGTGATAACCATTCAACGAAACATCATCGATATGGGCTTTCGGAGTTAAAGGCTCACTCGCCTGGGTCCGTCTGCACAGACATTGAACTGTTGATGACTAGAAACATGTTTCCTGGTCGGAAGAGTCTCGTTTCAAATTGAGCGGATGATCGTATGTTCGCGGACCTCGCATGCCAACAGGAGAGTGTTCAATCTGCTGGAGGCTCTGCGATAGTGAGGGACGTGTGGAGCTGGAGCGGTATGGGACCGCTGATATGTCTAGATACGACTCTGACAGGTGACACATACGTAAGTATCGTAAGCATCCTGTCTGATCACCTGCATCCATTCATGTCCACTGTGCATTCCGACGGACTTGGGCAATTCCAGAAGGACAATGCGGCACACCACACGTCCACGATTTCTACAGAGTGACTCCAGGAACATTCTTCTGAGTTTAAACACTTCTGCTGACCACCAAACTCCCTAGACATGAACGTTATGGAGCATATATGGAATGACTTGCAACGTGCTGTTCAGAGGAGACCTCCACCCTCCCGAACTCTTAGGGATTTATGGACAGCCGTGCAGGATTTATGGTGTCAATTCCCTCCAGCACCACTTCAGACGTTAGTCGAGTCGTGTTTCCACACTTCTGCGTGCTCGCGGGGGCCAACAAGATATTAGTATGTGTACCACTTCGTTTGGCCCTTCAGTGTATGGCGAGTAAGTAAGGGGCCACTACCGCAGAGCACTCTTTGTGAAACCGAATTGGAATTTCATCCAGGTGCGGTAACTAATTTATTTTTAATACTTTCAACGGTTTCTATATGCGAAGACTATCTATTATTGTGTCGTCAGCTCGGAAATCTGTACGATGGTCAAACGACCGTATACTTGGGCGATCCTCCTTTTTGACCGACTTCTTAAGTGTGAAATTTAAACGTCGACTTTTCTTTTGCTATCTTCTATTGCCACACCAGACAGGTCAACGAGTGACTGGATGGAAGCCATAGCCTCGTTTAGTGGGGTCTTTGATATGTATTCAAATGCTGTAACACATCGACATGTTTATAAAACAAATTTCAAGATTTACTACGATCATATTATTTAGATAGATCGGACATTTTGTGACATTTCAACGTGAATTGAGTGGCTGTAAAGGTGAAATCATTATTGTGTGAAATAAATGAGTAGTTATGTTTCAACGTATTTCTGTAAAGTTTCGATGCATGCTTTAAGGTTTCACCCACTCAGATACGTTAGTATGTTAGTTTCCTTCCGACCAGAGTTGCATTATAACACTAACACAGAACATGACGTAGAACAGCTTTTCCCAGTCGATGCGTGCCGACGTAACGCTATTTGCCAATTTTGTATAAAGTGTTTTGTAGCACTTGCTTTATGCATAGGGCTAAACTCTTAATTCAAAATGTAAGAGTCTTATAACCGTAAGAAGGAGTTCATTTTTGTGCTTTGCGTGCAGTGAAGTGACTTAAGTCATGGGAGAGCGATATGCACATAAGCAAATGGCGGTAGTATCGCGTACACAACGTATAAAAGGGCAGTCCGTTGGCGGAGCTGTCATTTGCACTCCAGTGACTCATGGGAAGAGGTCTCCGACTTGATTATGACCGCACGACAGGGAATAACGGATTCTGAGCGCGCAATGGTAGTTGGAGTTAGACGCACGGGACATTCCGTTTTGGAAATCATTGAGGAATTTAGCATTACCAGATCCACAGTGTAAAGAGTGTGCCGAGAATACCAAATTTCAGGTATTGTCTCTCACCATGGTCATGCAATGACCGACAGAATTCACGTAACGAACGAGAGCAGCGGCGGTTGCGCAGAGTTGTTAGTGCTAACGGATAATCAGCTCTGCTTAAAATCACCGCAAAAAATCGATGTGCGAGTAGGACGAACGTGTCCTTTAACCCGCCAGGGTAGCCGAGCGCTCTAACGCGCTGCTTCACGGATTCGGGCAGGCGCGCCGACACCGGATCGAATCCGCCCGGCGGATTAACGACGAGGGCCGGTGTGCTGGGCAGCCTGGATGTGGTTTTTAGGCGGTTTTCCACATTCCACTAGCTGAATACCGGGCTGGTCCCCACGTTCCGCCTCAGCTACACGCGTCACAGACATTTGAAATACATCAGCACTATTTCACGATTTCCACTAGACGCAGATAGTTTGGGTCCACTGATTCCGTCCTCAGGGGATACGGGGTGGCGGCAGGAAGGGCATCCGACCATCTCTAACACTAACATTGCCAAATCCGTTGTAACCACGCCGACCCTGCGATCGCTGCGGGACTATGGCTTAAGCGAAAGAAAGAAAGAAAGAAAGAAAGTAGGACGAACGTGTCCTTTAGGACTTGCGGCGAAATTTGACGATAATGGGCTATGGCAGTAGACGACTGACACGAGTGCCTTTCCTAACAGCAGGACATGGTCTGCAGCGCCGCTCCTTGGCTCCTGAACATATGGGTTGAACTGGAAAGCTGCAGCCTGATCAGAAGAGTCCCGATATGAGTGGATAAAAACTGATGATAGGGCTCGAGTGCGGCGCAGATCCTACGAAGCTATGGAGCGAAGTTGTCAACAACGCAATGTGCAAGCTGGTGCTGGCTCTACAGTGGTGTGGTTTGTGTTTACATGGAATATACTGGGTCCTCTGTTCCAACTGAATGAATCATTGCCTGGAAATGTTTATATCTGGCTTGCCTTTCATGGACTTCATGGACTTCATGTCCCCAAACAATTATGGAATTTTGATAGATGACAATGCACCTTGTGAGAGGGCTACAACTGTTTGCGATTGGTTTGAAGAAAATTCTGGGCAAATGGAGCGAACGATTTGGCCGTCCAGATCGCTCGAAATGAATGCCATCGAAGATTTATGGGACATAATCGAGAGGTAAGTTCATGAAAAAAATTTTGCACGGCAATACTTTCGCAATTATGGACGACTGTAGGGGCTGTATGGTCCAATACTTCCGCGTGGGACTTGCAATGTCTTGTTGAGTCAATGCAACGTCAAATTGGTGTACTACGCCAGCAAAGGGAGGTCCGACACCATGTTCGGACGTATCTCTTGACTTTTTTTTAACCTCAATGCACAGGGATAATAAGAGTCAACCGTGAAGTGCAGTTTAAGTATCCCGATTGATGTTGATAATATTTCTTAGACTACGGCTCCAAAATCAAAGTGCATAGCGTCTGTAAGTGGTTAAATTAATGATATAAAATTTTATTAGACATTACCTCCACGTATTATATCGAAGTAAAATTATCCATTGCAAAATATGAGTTCATACACCTGATTGGTGACCTCTCGTTTTATGAGTACTACGGCCGCATGCAGCCTTAAAGCACCCCCGCTGAAGCGCAGTGTCCTGCATAGTACATCAATTAAAACCAGACAAAGTGTTTGTTTGACGATACTGCTCGCATATTGTCAATGCGGCACTATTTGTTGAAAGTGTAAGGTGTCTGAACAGTCCAGTGGCTTCTTTGACAATAATACGCAACTTTTTTTATGAAAATCTAATGTAGTAGACAGTTTTGGAAAGTATGTCGTTTCATTCATGATAACTTACTTGTATATTTTGAAAATAAATCACGTAGAAGGAACAATTCTCTCAGAGTTCTCCTTGCCGGCTTTGTTCCCCATTTCTACAAAATAAAATCTGTGAAGTTTTCACAGAAGTTAGTGTTTCTTTCAAGTAGTTCATAACTAAACACTTGTAGGTAGTGTGGTCGGGGTGCCTGTAAACTTGATTCTGACGCATGCGCGGAACACTAACAGCGTGCTCTATCTTGCAAAACGTGAGTCTTCGATGGCTCACCTGAGGGTTACTGGCAGCTGCCCGGTTGAAACATTGTCGATGTATTTAATGGCGACCGGCTCAAAGACCGAAATTATTTTAAACGTTCAATCCACGGGGAAAATACTAAAATTCACAGCGCGCTGTTACGAAGGCTTATTATTGTAAATTTAACGCGAATGAAGATGCAAACTTGGCGTGAGTTTTAACTTACGCATAGGACTATATATTTTTTGCTTTCAAAATAACGATCCTTTCATGGTCTTTCACAAATCTTTACAAAAAAATTTCAGAGGCATATGCTGTTGAGAGAATGTACGAAAGATACTGCAGAATGCAGGAGTTATTATGAACAGCTGCACAAGATATAATGATGGTTCAAATGGCTCTGAGCACTATGGGACTCAACATCTTAGATCATAAGTCCCCTAGAACTCAGAACTACTTGAACCTAACTAACCTAAGGACATCACACACACCCATGCCCGAGGCAGGATTCGAACCTGCGACCGTAGCAGTCCCGCGGTTCCGGACTGCAGCGCCAGAACCGCTAGACTACCTCGGCCGGCAAGATATAATGACAGACAGTACAATATCAAACCACTTGAAACTTGCGACATCCACTGCTCTATCCATCGCAAAGGCAAGTTAATTACACTTTAGCAGATACCATGCTTCTCTCTCCCTTTTAGTACCTAAATCGAAAATTTTCCAATGTTTGGAGCCGTATTAATGTACAATTGCCCCAAATGCTGGACGGTCCTCATTTTGTTACAGCCGGTACTGCAATTTCAGGTCTTCAACCACTAGAGTTCGTATTGTATCAGCGATGAAACACATCTAGCGGCAGATGCTACGTTTTTTGTTGGACTGGTGTTGGCTTTAGATCTAATGCTAATTTCGTATACCATATGTGGCACTGACATGGTGATCGCCATGTCGTCCGTGTTGGTATGTGGTATTCTTCATATGTGTTATACCACGCAGTATGGTCTTTTACCGTAGGATAATAATGTGTCAATTTAAAATAGATACAGAGAAGTAACTGAAACAGCATTTACACAACTTGCACTGAAATGTATAGCACATAACGTTCACTGACGGGTCTACGGATGCAGTAACTGTATAGACTTTAGCTAGTAGCCATAAATATGTGAGTTCCATGTGCTCTATCTGAAGATGAGCCTAGGAAGGTTGGAAACCTGGTTTATGAGAACAAACAAAGGATGTTTCGAAAATAATAACCGTATTAAATGGTATTATGCTGTCAAAACTATGGATCACTGCACCACGGCTCTGTTATTGGAGGAACGAATACGTTGTCTAATTTATAGTCATGTTTTCTTGGTTACCGTCACAAGTTGTAAATGATTGCTCCGCAGCAGAAATCGTTTATGTTCTCGAGTTTACGAAGTGTAATTGCGTGATTACAGTGCAAATACGGTTCAGGGTGAGGGCACCAAACTGGTCCTCTAACCGGATGGAACATTCGCAGGTGGCGTCGACAGTTTGCAGATACAGGGTGTCTATGTGAAGGAAAGAGTGCTGACCGCCCTAGTGATTCCGACGAAAATGACGCACGAGGTTCAAACCACTTTCCCTCGTTGTCCTACTAAATCAACTTGTCGTGTCGGTAGGGAATTATCATTGTTTACAACAATTTCGCTTATTTTGGGACGTCGGTTTGTTATAAAGCCGCACAATTTTCAGCAGTTCCACGCTGTACGTTAAGACGACACACGCAAACTTGTGGCTTTTTCTGACGAACGTCAGAATGTGATTGATAATGACAATACTTCCGAACTACGCATCGTGTTCAGTGATACAGTAGTTTTCCACCTTAGTGGGATAGTAAAAAAGCACAATGTTCGAATTTGGGGCCTACAGGACCTCCGTACACATAATCAACATGTACAAGATTCACCCGAAGTCTTTGTGTTTTCTGCGATATTAAACTCATCTACTTATGGCTCGTTGTTCTTTGATGCAAGCTCGGTTGCTGTGTCACAGAACTATTTGTTTCCGGGGCTGAACGAGGACAACTTCCTCGAGAAGTAGAACACGCTCGCTGAAGTCGCCAGGTGCGTGAATATCTGAATGAAACGCTACCAAACTCTTGCAACGGTCGTCAAACAGCTGGCGACCGACCACTTCTCAGCTGGCGTCCACTGTCACCAGATTTGACGTCATGTGACTGCGTCGTATGTGGTTTCGTTGAGGACAACGTTCATGCACCAACACTATCACAGTACTTAGTTGAAGAAACAGACCCATACTGTCGAAACATCAATGACAATGGACATGCTTACCTGAGTGTGAGAGGAATTCGAGTAGCGATGTGATATTGTTCGTGTTGCTGGTGGAGCACGCATTGAACATCTGTAATCTAAACGTGATATATTCGTAAAGATGTTTCGCAGATTTCGCCGTGTTTCAAAAAGTGACTAGTTGGAGTTTTCTGTATTTATATTTACTATATAGTCATGGGTGCTACGTCATCCATATCTCAGAAGCGTATTTCAGTTTTCTTTAGTTTACTGCTTCAGTATATTTGTCGCTTGGCAGTCATGTTCTCCATACGTATTCACTGACCTCTGGAGAGAGCTTGTTATCTGCGTCATCTACAACAAACATTCGATTAACAAATTTGATTAAAGTTATATTGAAAGTGCACGTGATATTATAAGCTGTTGTTATCCATTACGTACTACCACCCGAGTGTGTTTAGCCTCTGCAACTTCTCATGATTTGGAAGTCACTCAGCATTTTCTTGGGAGTGAAAGGTCACACAATGTGTACGTCTGCTGGCAATAATAGATCTTAATTTCTAAAACGTTAAACTGTCCATCACAATTTCACAACGTTGACGTCAAAATTTCTATCAACTGACTGCAATGACATTTTCGGGGAAACAGTGAAGGGAGAGCAGAAAATAAATGGACGTCATTCAGGCGGCTGATGACTCGACTCCCGACGCAGGATGCTTATCGTGGCCGACAAAAAAGCCATTAACTTGGCTGAGCGGGCTCACTTTATTTCGATTTAGAGCCTCAGTGGGGGAGGGCCTCCTTTTCAGCGTCCCGCTAATGCACCTCGGCCCCAGTTTGCTCACGGCTTTATTTTCCCTTCCGCTGCAGCGCGGCGCAGCATAGGGCCGACAGACTGCATAAATAAACGCCCCAGGGTCGGCTGGGCCGCTATGGCAAACACGCACCCGCGATCCCCCACCCCCCGCTCATCCCACACCGCCACTCATCCTTCGATTGTGAGTGAGCCGATTTGATAGCGCACGGTGAAGGCGCCATTCACCATTTATCACGATACATTTTCCGTTCTGCATTTGCATTTGTATCTATACTCTTTCCATTATATGGTGCTAGGCGGAAAATAATTCTGTTACCACAATGAGTTTTACCCCTTCCTGGTTCCATTAGGGAACTGTGCATGCTTTAATGATACTGGACCACATTACCAAACAAATACCCACTTTAACAATATACAGTACAGTGTATCTGTTACAAAGGGTGTTTCGAAATTCCCTTTACGAACTCCTAGGACTAGTTCAGGCGAGTGAGTACATAATATTTTGAATGAACCCAAGTCCGGAAACATTATCCAACGACGCTTGACGCTACCGAGCGTGGAAGTTATAGATGCAATCGCGTGTAAATGTATGTACATAAAGGGTGACTCAGTGATGATGATACAGACTCTCAAGGGTGACGGAGAAGGATAAATGTGTAAATTTGTGGTAAGGGTGCCTGTAACGGATGCGAACTAGTCGAAAGTTATAAACGAAAACCGCTCTGATATCTCTGACAATTCAATATATATACTGTTACCGTTGTGGCGAACATTGTAGGTTAGGCAACTTTCAAGAGTGGTAATACGGACCAAGAAAACGAAAAACGTCCAGAAAACAAGGACTCTAAAATCCACACCTTTTGAGCTATGAGTTATTGGTAGATAGGGGAGATATGTTCCACAGTAGTGAGGATGAATAAGTCCTCAAAGCTCCTCAGATATGCATTTAAGAGTCCATGCTAACAATTTTTCTTTTATTGCCCTGTACTACCATCTCTGAAAGTTGCATACCCTGCGGTGCCGGTAGATGTATACTATTGCCACAGGTATCAGACTGATCTTAGCCTGCAACTTCCAAGCCATCTGTTTCTCAACAGGGGACCATTACCTCATACTGATACATTTCTCCGTCACCATTATCGTTGCAAGTGGTTAAAGAGTCACCCTGTACATACATTCATTTATAGGCATCAGCGCCTATAGTTACGATACTTTGGAGCGTTGTTCAATGACATTTCTGAACATGGGGTCCTATTCAAAAATTATGTATTCATTCCCTTCTACAAGCCCTAGAAGCTTGTAATGTGAATCTCCTAACACCCTGTAGGATGAGAGTGTATATTTGTAAGTCCAGAACCTCTTTCCCAACCCTTGGCATGATCTCATGATTTCAACCAAATTTGGCAAAGAAACAGCAGGCCGTCCGAGTATCAGCACTATGGCGTTCACACAAATCCCAATAGTAGTGGAAATATGGGCTACAATGTGATTTTTTTCGAGACCTTGACGTATAGGATGCCTTGCACGACAGGCATTTTGTATACGAACAACGTGTCACAGGCAAGAAACGATTTCTCAGGCCCCAATGTGTAGCCTGCCCTGCGTGACAAACGTGTTGGAGTTGCATCGCCCTACTTTATCGAACCGCTTGCTTTACTAAACTGCATTACGTTAGAGGTGGGTAGAGGAGCAGGTAAAATGTGAGGGGGGAGGGGGAGAAAAATGGACAGAGTGGAGGAGGGACAGATTCTGGAGGGAGAAGCAGTGCTTTGAGAGGTGATAGGCAGGTGACAAAGGAAGGAGGCGAGGTGGAGATGAAATGGGAGAGGGGGAGGAGGGTATGGTGAGAACTAGGGGAAGGAAAATATGATGAGAGTCAGAGGTGGTGAAATGGACAAAGAGAGAAGGAGAAGCAGCTTAGCAGAGATAATTTGGAGGACGAGATAGACAGATCAGAGGAAGAGGTGGACAGACAGAGGGAGCAAAATGTTGACACAGACAGGGAAAGGAGGAAGTGGGTTAAATATATGTCAAATGCATACGTGGGTGAAGCTGCTGCGAAAAGTATAATTATTATACAACGAATTTACAAATAAAGTACTGTTATTTGTTTTGTATGTATTATAAAACGTTTGTGCAGTTTGTATCATGTATGCCAGCAGTGCTCAGAGGAGAATGGAGGGCTAAGCTTTATATTGCTTCAGAATCACACACCATGAAATGCAAATCATAGTTAGCTGGCAGATGTCAACCAATGGAAGAAGACCAAACGACTTCTGATCTCAAGAGGACAATGTGATATGAGAATATGAAAGTCAAATACTCTTGAACACATTGTATTATTACAAAGTCTCGTTTTAAGTCTTGCATTCTAGAGACATCTATTTTTAGAAATCCACTCTTGGTTATTTAATGGTTGACTGCTCATTTCATTTTATTACGAGGTCAAGTATCTGTACAATGTACAGTGAGTAAATAGTGCTAAAGTGTTTTATCGAAAATTTATCAAGATTTTCATGAATGTCACTTGATTCTCAGTCCTGAAAAAAGCCATTTCTTTTTGCTTTCATTAATAGGTTAATGATATTTGCTTGAGTATTCTGATCAGAAATTAATTAAATAGAAAGGTATTAAAATGCAGTATATATTTCTGGACCAAAATTATTACATCTTAAATTCACTATAGCATACAGTGGCTTTATCCGTGGAAATGTATTACCACGAATTCTACAGTGTCGACAAGTATATAATAGAGTTAGACTGAAACTATCCTGACTAAATATGTGGAAGAGGCATTTCAGTAGATAGATTAATTCTCATTCCTGGTGAGAAAAATCTTATGGTATGGACAAAGGAAAATTAACACAAAGGTAGGGGAAGAGGAGGTGGGCAGATTTATGGAGAAAGATATTGACGAAAGGGAAGGAGGATATGGACTGGGGGGGGGGGGGGATGAGCTGGAGAGAGAGAGAGAGAGGGGCGAGGAGGAGATGTGCAGAAAGGGGTGGGAGGGACTGATGGTTCTGGAGTATGTGGAGGAGGGAGGGGGGGTCAGGAGGAGGACCGTAGATAGAAAGGGCAGTGGGTATGTGAAAAAGATGTTGGTATGAGGAAGCAGGTTGAGGGAAGAGACAGACTGAGACGGAAGACGGGGAGAGTATAAGGAGGCGTGTGGAAGTGGGAGAGAGTTGGAGAAGTAGGTGGAAGAGAGACAGGTTCTGATGATGCATGTGGATAACACAACAGGGTATGAAGAAGCATGTAGAAGAGAGATAAATTGAGGGGCATGATAGGTTAGGGGAGGGATATAAATTTTTCATGATTGTTTTGACGAACCCAGAGATAACATCAATCATTATCCAGACAACAAGTGTGGCTTCTCTTCCCTGTTTGTGTATGAGAGAGGGCAGCAGGGCCAACGGAGGGGAGAGGGAAGTAGGGACGGTTACATATTAGCCCACTTCTGTAAATCCTGAAGCAATTTATACCAAACTTGGCACATGTATCACTTGCAATCCGGAAAAGTGTTACTGTAACAGTAGTAGTCCCATAGCAGACATGCAGCTGAGGGTGGGACATAAAAGCATAATTCAGGGACCTTTGAAGCAATTTCAACAAAATTTTGTATGTAAATGAGTAATTTTTTGTATAGAAGTAATGTGATGTTATAGAAGTAGTGTGATGGTAAGTACTACCCCTAAATGTGCGGATAAAAATGGGAAGATGTTTGTTATCTGTTGGTATTTATTTCCTGTACTGAATCACCTGGAATGCGCTAAACTTACAAAGAGCAATTTCGCTCTTACTTGTGCTGTTCAGTGTGTCAGTCATGTATGCATACGCAGGCGAAGCCATGGGTATAACGGTAGTATCTTTATAAAAGTGTCGCACAACTTTCTTAGGTATTTCTGTGTCTTCTTACATGTTCTGAAGGCCTATGTTTAGCAGAGTTTGAAATCTAAAGAATGTGGTTACTGCACATTCACTTTTCAGAATTTATTGCCTTCTATGAAACTTCTTCTGCAGCCTTCGTGATTCTTTAATTTCACCTTACTCTTCTGTGCTTCACAAGAGAAACATTACTGTAGTTTTAACATGTTCCGCACTCGACACAGTGATCATCTTTATTCATTTGTTTCTTGTGTGAATTATGAGCATTTCTAACTTTATGAATGCAATAATTTTGTTACGTGCGTGCACGCGCGCGGCGTGTGTGTGTGTGTGTGTGTGTGTGTGTGTGTGTGTGTGTATGAGTAAGTTCGTAAATTTTATAAAGATATCTTGTTTTTAATTGCAAACACCAAATTTTAGAAACATATTACGTATAAAGTCCAATCTTCCAGATGAGAAGAGAAAATGCTTTATAAATAAAAGCGAAATGGATCTGTTGAAAAATGCGGTGTAATTTCAACAAACGTAAGACGGAAAATCCAATAATAATTGATTACGATTAAATCATAAACACAGCTAACTGTTTCATTTGAGAAACTGTATTATTAGTAAGACAAATTTCATCGGTTATAATTAAAAAAATTGTTAAGAATTATTTAATGACAACAAGACAAACGTCCTAAACGGGAAATACTTTCCGCCGCTGTACTGCAAGACAAAACAAGAACGAATAGATAAGTTCAATGAAGTATGCAAGTTTGAATATCCCTGTAGAAATGTAATCAGGTAAAGAAATATATGTGCTTAGTCATCTAAATTCTTGCCTTCCTTCAATAGTCATGCAGTAACATCAGCTCATGATCTAGCGTTGGCGACATGGGAGCTCAGCGTGTTTGATTAATGGACTGGCCGCCATCTGTAATAATAATAAAGAAAAACTGAATGAAGTTATCATCCACAGAATTTGACATCCACACACAACTACTGAAGAAAAATGATGAAGAAACAAGTACATAGAACGGAAATAGAGTGTTGCTGCCTCCTGGATTCGTTTCTCAGGATAAAGAAGGGAGATTACGACGTCGTGTCGATATCGAGGTCATTAGAGGTGGAGCACAGCCTCGTTTTGGGTCAAGGAGGGTGAAGGATATCAGGCGTGCCCTTTCAAAGCAACCACGCGGGCATGTGCCTGTACTGATTTAGGGTCAGGATGCGAGTCCAGTGTCCTAACTCGTATCCCAGGAGCCATGGACATTTTCTCCGCTCGGAGACAGGGTGTCTGTGTTGTTCACATCATGTCATTGCCAACATAGATGGGCACATCG
The DNA here is from genome assembly GCF_023864345.2 of Schistocerca serialis cubense. Lineage (NCBI taxonomy): Eukaryota > Metazoa > Arthropoda > Insecta > Orthoptera > Acrididae > Schistocerca > Schistocerca serialis. Next base: position 222,740,648 of record NC_064645.1, read on the forward strand.
CCGAAATGGCGTGAATTAGGAGGACTTGCTGTAGGCGCTCGAGCTACCTTAGACGTAGCCTCCCACCCAACAATACCTTACAATCATTCCATTTCCATCATACAATGTATTTTTCCGCTACTACTCTTGCTGATTTTTGTTTCATGGGCATGAAACGATCGTCCAAAACATGTTTATGAAACTTGCTGAAAGATTGAAACTGTGAGCCAAGTCTCGAACTCGGTACCTTCGGCTTTAGTGGGCAAATGCTCTACCGACTGAGCTACCCAAACAAGACTCACGGGCAAGAAGTTTGTTATCCCACACACTCCGCTGCAAAGTGAAAATTGCATTCTGGGAACATCCACCAGGCTGTGGCTAAGCCACCTCTCAACAATATCCTTTTTACCAGAAGTGCTAGTCTTGCAAGTTTCGGAGTAGAGCTTCTGTGAAGTTTGTAAGGTAGCAGACGAGAGTCTGCCGGAAGTACGCTCTGAGGAAGGGTCGTGAGTCGTGGTTGGGTAGCTCTGTCGATAGAGCACTGAGCCTCGAGACGCGAAAGTCGGGGGTTCGAGTCCCGGTCGGACATAAAGTTTTAATCTGTCAGGAAGTTCCATATCAGCGCACACTCCGCTGCTAAGTGCTAATGTCATTCTGGAAACATTCCCCAGGCTATGACTAAGCCATGTTTCCACAATATCATTTCTTGAAGGGGTGCTAGGCTTGCTAGTTTGCAGCACAACCAGCGTGAATTTTGGGAAATGGGATGTACCGGCGGAAGTGAAGCTGTGAAGACGGGGCGGGAGTCATTGTTGGTTAGCTCAGCTTGTAGAAAACTTTTCTCGTGAAAGGCAAGGGTACCAAGTTTGAATTTCGGTCCGGCTCACAGCTTTACTCTGCTACGAAGTTTCGAACCAGCATACGCCCCGCTGCAGAGTGAAAATTTCGTTTTTAAAAGCACATTTTTGCTCCTAATGTATCGTATCCTTCTATTGGACACATCATCAGAAGCTATAAAGAGAGCGACAGAAGTTTGAAAATAAAAATCTCTGAAAGCCGAACAGCTTATGCTTATCCCCGCAAGGATCAGGTCGTGATATGATTAGACCGCTGGCTAACATCATGGACCTTCATTGACGTATGTTATGGAGTTTATAGTGGGGTAGAATTGGCGATCATTGCTTTATAAAGTACTTAGGCCATCAGCTTTTCTCATTTCAACTCTTCTTCTTCACAACTGAATCTCTTCTTACATTTTTGAAAGGTTCTTTTCTGTTAAAGGCGTCTCTTCAGTTTAAATTAGTTCTGCGCTTTTGCAATATCAATATTCCATAAATATTCGATCTTCGTCTAAATGAAGCACAGAGAAAAATATTCCCAGCTACATGCTGCCATACAGTGCGGCTTGCTGACTTTTAAATAAAGTTTGAATCTAATATCTCAATCTATCCAGCCTCGGATGAAGACTCCACAATTTGAAAACGAAACGTTAGAAACAGAAGCACGCATTGGACCATGGCTTAGTACACGTAAAACACAACTGACTTAAACGGGTTTGGTTCTCACTCTTATTTAAGAAAAATGGGCCATTATTTTAGAAAAATATAAGATTTCATCCACTTCTATTATCTACGTAAATTTATATTCCTACATCTATATCTTTACTCTGAGAAACATAATAAACTGCGGGGTAGGAAATACCTTTCATGGAATGATAACTGAAGTCAGCTGATGCGAATGCAACATTAACCAATGCTTCTATGTCTCTCTGTGAGCCTTGTTTCGCCTTCTCGATCTCTACGGGAGACTTACACAACAGGCAAGGGCGCCATGATCGGGACCATAGGAGGGCCGCGGCACCTCCGTAGCTCTCACGGAAACGTAAAAAGCTTAATGTAATCAGGTGCTCTTCCTTACAAGCAAATGATTTAAAACTTGATCTTACGTAAGTTTTTAGCAAAGTCGGATCTGGGACATTTTTATGGCTATCTACAAGTCGCCATTCGTCATCCCAAATATTAAACACACTCCTTAACGCCAATTAAAGCTTTAAACACTCGTACTGGCGCTCTTGAAACGAGGTTAAACATTTGTGGTTTCTGCACTGAAATAAGGGTCTTCAAGTTTTTTGAAGAGATTTCATGAGGTATATACTGTCGATACTGCACAGCTTCACTGCTATGTGGCATAGCCCGCACGGAAAGGTAGTGCTACAAACAAACTGTCCACACGCGTGAAGTTGGAAAACTATCCGAGCGCTTTGAACAAGTCTTATACTAGGGGGTGACCATTGTGTTGTTCGCACGTGGTTATCGTATGCCCTTCTGGCAACACTGGTGCGCTCAGTGTGTGTTCATTGCACTCATGTTTTTTCATGAAGTATTTGTGAGATTGTGGACACTCGAATTTCAAGTACTGTACCTCTCGCTAACTTTGCCAAGTCAATCAATCATCTGTTTTGTATCCTTAAACATTTCTAACTTATAGTTTTCACTTTCACTTTGTCTTATCAAGCACGAATTTTTTATTTATTTATTTATTTTATTGGTGCTTGTTCACACAGGTCAGCAACGAGGAAATTGTAGCCAAGAGGGAGGATCTCTTTGGACCGATATTGGATTTCAATACCTAGACAATTCCTTATTCCTCAGTTCCCTAATGCTCTCTGAAACACCGGCCGTGGTGGCCGAGCGGTTCTAGGCGCTTCAGTCCGGAACCGCGTGACTGCTACGGTCACAGGTTCGCATCCTGCCTCGGGCATGGATGTGTGTGATGTCCTTAGGTTAGTTAGGTTTAAGTTGTTCTAAGTTCTAGGGGACTGATGACCTCAGATGTTAAGTCCCATAGTGCTCAGAGCCATTTGAACCATTTTCAGCCCTCTGAAACAAACAAAACTTAGGATTCATTTACTAAGACCACTCATTTCATATCGCTATGCCACTGCACAATACTTTCGTTACAGTCAGGGCCAAGCAACACAAGCCATCACTTGCGGCGCCAATGGGAGAGGTGCGTCAGAGGTGTCGTAGCTGTGTCTATGCACGACGTGTCCCGTCTAGTAGCAGCCCCTTGTGACACTGTGCAGATATGTGCCCCAGGGGCGCACAAGTGCCAAATTTACGGAAGTGCGTATCACAGTAGCGTTGAATAGCACGACGGAAAAGGGCTGCGGCGTCAAATTGTAAATCATTTTTGTGGAAAAATGTTCTCGAAGCGGTCTGGTTACAGCATTTGAGCTATCTGCTTCTCCCTCGGTCCAGCCGATGAGGTTCATTTTGGCAGCTGAATGGCATGTTGAGCTCGGTTGGCGCCTTTCACATGCAAATTGAGAGCGACGAGAAGATATGCTATTAACGGACTATTTTTTAGTCTGTGAGAACAAGCAAAGACTTAGTGTAAAGATCAACCTCTGCCACCCGCTTTTCGATAGCTTCATTTACAGTCTCAGGTTTGTCCAACAAATGTTTTTCGACTGCCTCTGTTGGTTGAGAAGTGTTTAGTTGTTACCGCGTTTGACACTGATACCATGAATGTCACAGAATGCAGTACTATGCAGTTCAACACTGTTGCTTTTACTTGGCCCCTTGCATTTATTAAGACGTAATGGTTACTCTTCCATTATCATACGTTCATTTTAGATCAGGGTTCCAAAAATACGTATGAGTTTAGTAATATTCTCCGAAAGACCAGAGGTAGTCAAAAGTGCTTTGAATGTTGTTACGACCCAAATCTTATAAGTAGTCGCAGCAGTAAGATACATTAGTAAGACGAGCAGCCTGCTTCGTCTTGTCTTTCTCCTACCCCTCATTCAGATTCCTCTTCAAGAGGATGCTGATCCTCTGGATGGAATCTAAATTTCTCTTCCGATGTTAACTTCCAAAAACACATTATCCACCGAAATCTAAAAATATACATCCGACACAGATCAGTGGAGTGCTCATACTCGTATATCGCCAACTTTTCTCAACAGCGGGAATGTTCTAAGATATCTCTATAATCGACTATGATTATCTCTGAAGCATCCCATTTGAGAGTTATTGATTATGTCTAAATGAATTCTCACCATGAAATCTCAATATTCTGGTTACTAATGCTCAGCGTGGAAAATCAAAGCAATTAAATGATAGAAAAGGTATTTGCATAAAGCTTGAAACAAACCATAGGTCTAGAGAGAGGTTTTCCTTGTATTAATAACACACCTTGGCTTACGGGGTTAGGACAACAAAAAGTTTAGTAAAATATGGATTTGTGAAAAATATGGCCATTTTGTAGGGAACATATTCCTGACGTGTGTGATATATGTCATGTAGTTATTCCTTGGAAACCTTATAATCATCATTCGATAAAATACGTTTAGGAAGCGTATTTGCAAACGATGTTATTTTGAGACTTCTCAAAGTAACATCTTCTGCTAACGGCAATTGTGTACGAGTGTACATTTTTCTTGTATTGCCCACTTGTATGAGCTTTCCTAAGCACATTTTATCTGCTGATGATTACTCGAAACGCTCCACAAATGAAGTATTTTGCGATGAATATGTTTCCAAGGAATTATTCCATGCCAAGTGTGGATGACCGCATACCCTACAAATGGGTGACATTATAAGTTAAATGGAAGAGTTTCGTAGATAAAACACATATTGGAGGAAATGAAATTAAACGTGTATGTTTCCGCCATGGACTGTCATACCTGAAACAAACGACTCTCGATATCGATACTTTTCGCTGTTATTGACATGCGTTATTTTGTTCGGTTTAGTGAATTTCGAATCGATTTTCGTTTGGCTGCACTGTTTTGTACTAGTTTGTGGCATATTGTCGCACATGAAGCATAGAATTCGTTGCTTCAACCCTAGACAATGTCGACAGGGCAAAAGATACACTGGAAAGCGTGTTTCTTCAAATTATACTGAAGTATCTGCGCTACAATGATAGAAATGCGGAAAAGACAAGTACGAAGACAATTTATTGGACTCACGAAAATGAATCTCCAGAAGTACAACATACTCGATCCCAAATGCGGATCGACGCAAATATAAAATATCAAATAATAATAATACTAGAAAAAAACGACTCTTCACGGAGAGTGAACACAATAAACAATCCTGCAATGTCAAGAGGTTCGTCGACTACACCAAGTTCATCTACAAGAGATCGGCCAGCTAGAAGAGGCGTAGGAATATTCCGCGAGAAACAATGCCAAGCGCTGGAGGCGGCGAGCAGTCCTCGTGGGGATGGCGGCCGTAGCGCTAAACAACGACACCAGAGACTTGTGGTCGCTGTATAAGGTGAAGCGACGAAAGTAGATGAAACCGTGGAATTTCTTAAACTCAGAGATGATGGCCAAGGCCTCCTTCTCAATTTGGCTGTAGTTATGCTGAGCCGGGGATAGCGTTTTGGAGAAGGAGGCCACCAGACGCTCAACTCCGTCGTTGATGTGAGACAAGACGGCCGCAACACAATAGTCTGATGCATCGGAAGCCAAGGTGAGAGGCCTGGTGGGGTCATAAGGGACAAGGCAAATCGACGTCAGGGGAGAAGACTTCAGATGGCGGAACGCCATATCAGAAGCCAGCGACTGGTCCCAGGGAACATTCTTATGGAGGAGGTGGCAAAGAGGTTCCGTCAGAGGCGCGGCATGTGGGATAAAACGGCGGTTGTAACTGAACTGGCACAGGACTGACTTGAGCTGGGAGTTATCCTTCAAGGCCCGGCAGCTGCCGAATAGCCTCGACATAATGGCGCGTCGGTCGAATTTCATTAGTGCTCAAGACATTTCTCCTTGGGTACCTGAAGAACCTGGAAGAGGCGCTGGAGGTTTCAGGTCAAGTCTGGGGTGCAGATGTCATCAAGGTAGTTAGCCATCGCCGGAATGTCTCCTGTCAATGTTTCCTAATAGCGCTGGAAGGTGGCGGAGCACTAGCGACTCGAATGGGAGGCGGTTGTAACGGAAGAGCCCTAAACAGTTACTGATTACCAAGATCGTATCCGTCGTCCATAGCCAACTGGATGTAGAGAACCCGCAAGTCAATTTTGGCCAAAATTGGCCAACCAAGGCAGTATGTCATCACCCATAGGTATGGGATAGGAGTCAACAACGGATTGAGCGTTGACAGTGGTCTTAAAATACAACAAATGCGAAGACATCCGTTCGGCTTCTCAAGGACCACGATGTGTGTAGCCCAGAGACTATGGTGGACTAGGGTCAGGATGCCCTTACCCTGCAGGCGACGAGGCTCCTGCTGTAGTTTGTCACAGAGGGTGAACGGTACCTAGCGAGCCTTGTGAAACTTCGCGACTACCGAGGGGAGGAGTTAGATATGGGTTTCGAACCCAGAGACCCCCAGAGAACACGTCGGGAAAGTCATCCAGAAGCTGCAGCAAGTGATTGGCTGCTGATGATGCCCAGTAAGGAAAAATGATCCATTCCCAATAAGTTGGTGGCCATGGAGGGCGTAGAGGACCAAAACCCGGGCTGTAACATAGTGAGTGAGGTACTGGATGCGACCCAAGAACCACCACTGTAGGTGGATGACATCGCTGGTGTAGCTCTTCAGAGAATTATGGAATGGACGAAGTAGCGATGAATCTAATTGACGGTGGGAACCATCATCGATGGTGGTGGAAGACTCCGCTTCCACTTGAAAAGGGAGAGGAGTGCCACTCAACAGCACAGTCAGAGTGGTCGCTGTCGTCGTGTGCGGAAAAACCGATTGCACGAAGTAAATAGTTGGCAGCGGGTCCGTCTCATCCACCACGGATTTGGAGGCGTCCGCAGCAGTGTGGTCCACGGACATCAACGACAACGACCGACAGACCTCGGCTTTGTGACCTTGTTTCCCGCAGAACGGTCACCCGCCGGAAGCGGCAATCTTGCCTCTGATGTGCGATAAAGCATTGACTACAGGAGGGCGACCGTTGTCGCTGCTGCCGCTGCCGCCATTGGCGCATATGGGGACTGGCGTCCTGGTCGTGGACGATGAGTGCAGCCTCAGGCGCTATCGCTGCTGCGGTGATGGGAAACAGCGTCGCGGGGGACGGGTGGCGAAGACCTGGGCCGGGGACTGCAGCGCGAAAGAGGAGTGAAAGGATTGCTCATCAGCGCGGATAATCTATGAAAAGGTGTCTAAAGAGGGATCTTTCAATTTCAGAAGATCTGTCCGTAAGGATGGAGTGCCGAACCATAAGACTGCTTGCAGTTGCCATAGAAAAAGCGACAGTCACGGGAGAGACCTTGTAGCGTAGCAAGCCATTACCGGTATGAGTGCGCGGCAAGCTTCTGGTAACAAGACTACTTGCAAAGTGCAGCCGCCACGTGGACCTGAGAGTCAAAATATTCCAATAGGTTAGAGATCAACGCTCGTAGGAGAGAACATGAGGTTCTGTATCGGGATGGAACTGTTGCAGAGGGTGACAAACTTCTGGGCCCACATAGGCGAGAAAAAAATGCGTGACGCTGAACGTCGCCAGTGACTTCATGAGCATTAAAGTGTTGCTCCAAAGGAGCCACGTAGTAGCCCCAAGGCTCAACGGATTTGTTGAACTTGGGAAATGCAGGGAACGCAGCACAGAGTCTCAGAAGCGGGGAAGATGGGTGGGACCCCTGTATAGGCAGGCACTTCAAAGGGGGTGGGGATCGTGGACATTGCTTGCAAACGCTTAATAATGAGCTCCTTTGTTTGTTGCATACATTCCAACAGCGCTCTGGCTCGCACTGAGGGTGCATCAATACCTAGAATACCATCTGAAGTAGCAGACAACAGCCGAACAAACGCAGGAGACTCGTACAACATCTAGTCGACACTGAAGTATCTGCGCTAGCAGAATAGAAATGCGGAAAACACAAGTCCGAGAACAATTTATTGGACTCACGAAAACGAAACAATAATAAAATCTACAAAAGAACAACAGACTCGATCCCAACTGCGGATCGTCACAAATATAAAATACCAAATAATAATAAGAATAATAGGAAAGACCCAATTCTTCATGGGGAGCGAACACAACAAACAATTCTACAATGTCTAGAGGTTCATCGACTATACCAAGTGAATCTACAAGAGATCGGCCAGATAGAAGAGGGGTCTGGCCGTGGCTGCCGGGGCGGCACTTCTGTATCCTTCCAAGTGGTGCGTCGAACTGCCTTTCGCCGCCAGTGCGCCGTCTTATAAAGCCCGTTGCTGAAGTTATCTGCCGGAACTATTTGCGATCACGTGCCTCGCGTATCAAATTAGTGACCTCTGATGTAGCTGTTCCGCAGGCTCCGCGAAAGGGTAGCGGTCCATGGAGGATTTTGGTGGAGGCCTGGTGTTGCATTGTATTCTGGCCGCCGGTAAGTATTTGTTTTCACAACACAGACGACGCAGGTTTTCCCGGTGAACATACGCCTTGTGATGCAGGCATCCCATGTTGGTTGGATGTGAAGTGGGATGCCGATGCAGTAGGGGCTACGATGTAAGAAGCGGGCGGCCACAGCAGTTACACCAGTGGCAGAAGACTGCAACCTATCAGTGCCGATAAAGAAATCACAACCGAGTGGTTCAAGAATGATACTGGTTTCTGGCGCTACTGAAAAATGAGCCTGTGGATCTCAGGGTTTGTGCAGTACTATGTCAATACATTGTCACAGTCACTGATGGACAATGTTATGTACAAGCATTGCTTTGGTGCTCATTCTGTTTCTGTGGTGGAAGAAGAGAATGCCTGGAAAGGCCTTGCTACAAAGTTATCTGTACTTTTCATCAAAAGGAAACGCAAATGAGCGTCTTGCATGACAACGACGATCTTAAACAAAGAATATGATGTGAATGTGGGGGTAGTGTATGGTTTGCGCTGTATTGGTAGGGGATAGAAGGCAGCAAGACCGTTTTATGAAGAATCTTCCACCTTCTCCAGCAAAGTTTCATACACACTATGGCTTACTGGTTAAAGGAGTAGCAGAATCATCAATGATGAGTGTTGTTGAAGAATCTATTGCCGAAAATGATGGTGACAGGGAAGCAGAGGCCGCTTTCGAATGTACCTGGCTAAAAAGAGGGCACACTTCGTTGTACGCAGTTGTTACAACAGCATCTGTTGACACTGGCAATGTACTAAATGCTGAAGGTTTGACAAGTTTAATGTGAAATGGATTCCAGATCATGAATGTAACATGAACTATGAAGACTCCAGTGAAAGTATGGAAGTGCAGGAAGTTTCCATCTTGTTTACCGTATCAGTTGCCTCCTGCAGCCTACGATACGAAGTAACTTGGTGACGATGACAATAAAATTTCGCTTTAGGTCCATACATATGCTGCGTAAGGAACTTACACCATTTTACAGCAGTTTGAATGTGTAGGGCATATACGGAAAGGACTTGACTCTATACGTCAAAAGCTGATACAAGATTTGTTAGGAGGAAAATTCTCTAATGCAGAAATTGACAAGCTACAGGCATATAATGGCTTGGAAATGAGAAATAATGCAGAGGTCTTAAAAATCATGACGCAAGCAGTTTGAGTCTTACACGTCCAAAAAATGTCAACGGATAATAACCCTATCCACAACTTGTGTCCAAAGGGAAGTGAGTTGTGACGTGACCACCAAAGGTCAGTTGATGAAGATAAAGAATATCATCACAGAAAATCTCTGCCAACTTCTGTAATGGAACCCCTTCAAACCTACATTCAGAGGCCTTTAAAATGAAAAATGGGAAGAACTGCACTTGCTGTTAGTGTTTACGATGCAATTTCATGTTTTAATGATGGTATACTAAAGCAGGAAATATGTTTTGGAGAAAGTAGGAACTATGCCCAGAAAGCTTTGTATATGATAGACTGAAAGCGAGTAGTAAAAGCAGATGAATAATTTTTGGAGTTGACAAAATCAAGAAGAGTGCATCGTAGGAATTTGAGAAGGAAGAAAACTGATATAGAAAGTGAAAAAGAACCTGTTTACGGTGTTGGACAGTTCTAAAAGAATGCAAAATACAAGTAGAAACTTCAAGCTGAATTTTCAGCAGAGAAAAAATTTGTATACGTAGGTACATATAACACCTAAAGTAAAAGTTCTATTACTTTCAAACTTGGTATGCTTATAAAACCAGCCTCCTTAATGCAAAACACCAGAATTTTCCAAGTGAAACATGAAAATCAAAATGTAAATGCTTATCCATTTTTTAATCACTTAAATAAATTCTAGAGTTTCAAACATCTGCAAGTATGCTTAATGGTTTGCAAAATTCATCGAAGAATCTTTACTTATGCAGAAAAGTGTACATACATCATGCATCGAAAAGTAAACGACAAATAAAATATTTTCTTGGTATTTGAACTTCCACTACTATCTGTTTGAATCCTACATATTTCCTGGTGATGTTGAATAAGTTTCATGAACTTTTTTGGAAAAGTATTTACCATGGAGAAATTAAAATTTTCTGTGGTGTCTCCCTGCTCCCAGCAGACCGGTCTGAGTCCCTGTTCCCCCTCCCACCCAACCCCACCTTCTATCACAGGTTAATGGCATATTTCATTTAGCAAAGCTATTAATTTTCTGGCGTTTGTCGTATAGATTTCTAAAGAATCTGCTAGTATGCTCGGCGACAGTACTGCAAGTAATCTCAGAAGCTGGAATCTCTACAGGGTGAGTCACCTAACATTACCGCTGGATATATTTCGTAAACCACATCAAATGCTGACGAATCGATTCCACAGACCGAACGTGAGGAGAGGGGCTAGTGTAACTGGTTAATACAAACCATAAAAAAACGCACCGAAGTATGTTTTTTAACACAAACCTACGTTTTTTTAAATGGAACCCCGTTAGTTTTGTTAGCACATCTGAACATATAAACAAATACGTAATGAGTGCTGTTTGTTGCATTGTAAAATTTTAATTACATGCGGAGATATTGTAACCTAAAGTTGACGCTTGAGTACCACTCCTCCGCTGTTCGATCGTGTGTATCGGAGAGCACCGAATTACGTAGGGATCCAAAGGGAACGGTGATGGACCTTAGGTACAGAAGAGACTGGAACAGCACATTACGTCCACATGCTAACACCTTTTTATTGGTCTTTTTCACTGACGCACATGTACATTACCATGAGGGGTGAGGTACACGTACACACGTGGTTTCCGTTTTCAATTACGGAGTGGAATAGAGTGTGTCCCGACATGTCAGGCCAATAGAGGTTCAATGTGGTGGCCATCATTTGCTGCACACAATTGCAATCTCTGGCGTAATGAATGTCGTACACGCCGCAGCACATCTGGTGTAATGTCGCCGCAGGCTGCCACAGTACGTTGTTTCATATCCTATGGGGTTGTAGGCACCTCACGGTACACATTCTCCTTTAGTGTACCCCACAGAAAGGAGTCCAGAGGTGTAAGATCAGGAGAATGGGCTGGCCAATTTATTCGTCCTCCACGTCCTATGAAACGCCCGTCGAACATCCTGTCAAGGGTCAGCCTAGTGTTAATTGCGGAATGTGCAGGTGCACCATCATGCTGATACCACATACGTCGACGCGTTTCCAGTGGGACATTTTCGAGCAATGTTGGCAGATCATTCTGTAGAAACGCGATGTATGTTGCAGCTGTTTGGGTCCCTGCAATGAAGTGAGGACCAATGAGGTGGTCGCCAATGATTCCGCACCATACATTTACAGTCCAGGGTCTCTGTCGCTGTACCTGTCTGAGCCAGCGAGGATTGTCCACGGACCAGTAATGCATGTTCCGCAGATTCACTGCCCCATGGTTTGTGAAACCCGCTTCATCGGTAAACAGGTAGAACTGCAATGCATTCTCTGTTAATGCCCATTGACAGAACTGCACTCGATGATTAAAGTCATCACCATGTAATTGCTAATGTAGCGACACATGAAACGGGTGAAAGCGGTAACGATGCAGTACGCGCATGACACTACTTTGACTCAGTACGCCGGCTCTCGCAATGTCCCGTGTACTCAAGTGTGGGTTCATAGCAACAGCAGCTAACACACCAACTGCACCCGCTTCTCCTGTGACGGGCCTGTTAGGGACCCGTTTGCGTGCTACGACCATACCTGTTGCACACAGTTGGCGGTAGATGTTTTGCAATGTGCGGCACGTTGGATGCTCTCTGCCTGGGTACCATTCTGCATACACACTGCAGGCTTCAGCTGCATTTCGTCGACGCTCGCCATAGATGAGTATCATCTCCGCCTTTTCAGAGTTCGAATACACCATGGTCACAGTTGCTACAACACTACACTATCTCAGACGTCTGGTAACACGGTGTACTACAGTTGGTCTGCGTGCGGAGACGAATGCAGAATGACAATAGCAGCAAGCTCTACATGCGGACACTGCGACAGCTAGTCCAAACCACAACAGTGCACTACAGCCACACTCGTAAACATGTCCCTGCAGATGCTTCTCGCCGACCGTGGCCAGTGTTTGTTACAACACGCAACTGAACGTCGGAGGTTTCAAGCGTCAACTTTAGGTTACAATATCTCCGGATGTAATTAACATTTTACAATGCAACAAACGGCACTGATTACGTATTTGTTTATATGTTCAGATTTTCTAAGAAAACTAACGGGGTTCCATTTAAAAAAACGTAGGTTTGCGTTAAAAAACATACTTCCGTACATTTTTGTATGGTTTGTATTAAACAATTACACTAGCCCCTCTCCTCACGTTCGGTCTGTGGAATCGGTTCGTCAGTATTTGATATGGTTTACGAAATATATCCAGCGGTAACGTTAGGTGACTTACTCTGTATATAAGTCATTAATCGATCTGCATAGCTCGCTCATAATCTGTCCGTGTCCAGGTACGGCTATATAACGAAAAGTGGATGACAGTTGTCCAATGCCCACATATAAAAGGAGACCGTAGACAGGCAACAGTATTTCCCGAAGGAAACATGACCATGACTTCAGGTTGTTACTATAAATGAATCCTGAACCAATCTGCACCATCTTTGAGACGCGTTGGATATCGTAATGAGGATTTGTATTCCCTGAAATTAAATCACAACGTACCTTTTAAACTACAATCAGAATATGTTATCGAATGAGCGGTATACTCTCTAATACAAATCGACTGAATTCTAATGCTAATTGAGTCGTAAAATTTCGTCTAATATTTCTTGAATCGAAAATTCTGTAAAGGCGGCTCTCTACACTGCATCTATTGTCCAAAAAAGCCTACGCGCGATACGTGGACTTACTCGTTAGTCTTCTCAGACGCAATTAAAGTTATATTGCGTTACTAATGTTAAAAATGATCAATTCTCGGTGTAATATTACGATCCAAAGATCGCTGAGCACTCTCTCGAGTTCCGACACTATTAGTAGTACATTTAAAAGAACTATTAAATTAATTTTGTGATATTGTCGTGTACAAAATTCCAGAGTCCTTTTATAGCTGTTACTCCTCATTTATTGTGAGAAGAAGATACAACCGGTTTCACGATAATGAATTGCACCTTCAGGTTAATTTTACTGGATTACATTAAGCCATTAAACCAGTTCGATCTCCTATTGTTCTATAAGGTACATATCTAAACTAGAACGTTGGGAGATCCTATTGGTTTAATGAAATCAGAATACTTACAGGGTCGTACTGCTGCTTAATGTGTTCATGTGTGCACTGGTGCCACCGTACACCATACACACAGCGGTGAAAGTTACAAGCTTTTTCACACGTATTCAAATATCATTTGAATGACTGAGGTCCCCGTTACACAGCACAAGCATATAAACGATAAAATTCCTGAAGATAAGGATCGTTAAAACCAAAGAGACCAGACGCAAAAGCACATGACAATAAGCCCATGATCAATAACGAACGTGGTTGTGCCTTGTTAAGGGGGCCGCAGTCCTTCCTATGAAATTGGGATACGAGCGAAAATGAGTTGGTAAATTTCCTCTCTAGAAGTATGGTGACACTACTACCCTCCGTTACATACATGAGCACCATGACTAGCGGTGTGGCCTTGCGTGGTGAGGCAGTTGGAGGGTTGCTGTCCGCCGCTTCCAAGTCTTCTTAACCATGAGCTTTCAATGTTGTTAGCTGGAGCTTTTTACCTTTTCTTGTTTTCTTGCTTTGCTCTTTTCATTGTAGGTAAACGGGAATGTCATGTTTTGAACTGGTCACTTTAAATTATGGCGCTCCTCTTGCTGAAGGTAACAGTATTTTATTTTGAGAGGGCTGAGTCCACCTCCTATCTGTATCAGGACTGAAATGCTTTACAGAAGTGGAAGTATTTCACAGGGGTTGTTGTAGAACGTAGGTTATTAGGATAGGCATCTGTTTGTCATCAAGATGTCGGTTGAATGTTTCCTGTCTTGTAGATCTACACTTGAATATGTGATTTAAGATTACGAAATCGGTCGTGTTCCTGTAAAGCTTCATATACAGCTGAAAACGGTTTTAATTCAGAACCATGGATTACTTCAGTTGCGGATGCCCTCAATAGGGGCTTATTTATTTTCATTAATTTTATTTCAGAACCATTCTGTTATATAGAGTTGAGATTATTCTCCTACGTTTTGAAACTGTTTTATCTTCTGCCCACATTGCACACCACTGATCACTACAATTATACCACCATGAGGACGGCGTTAAAATGCTGGCGTGATATGTACTGAATACCTTGTTATGCAGAAGATTAACATCTCAGGACAGCCAGCATAATGCAAATAGGAGTAAGGCCATTCACATTCTGCATAAAAGTAAAGTTTACGTAATGGGTTTCTTATTCTGAAATCACTTCAAAATTCCGTTACTTTGAGGGAAGTTTGTGCTACGCCTCGTACACGAAGGAAAAACGTTCAGCAGCCGGTATGGGAATTCGGCAGCGTGTGGATCGTGGCCCAGTGAGACTGCGCGATAGTCCCTCGATATTGCTGCTTGTGTCGCCCGGGTCGGCAGATTTTTCAAAGGAATATTAAATCGATGAGTTTTAGTAGGCTGTGCTCAATGCCATCAAGGGTCGCAATGGCCTACACTGACTAGCGACCTGAGACGACAAACACACTGGCGGCCAAGAGAGCGACGTACTACCTCTCAACAGCCACTGTGATTGATGATCTCTGAGATAAAACTGAGGCAGCACAGAATGGCGTGCCCAATCTGTGTCATCGAAACTCAGTTCGATTCGAGTTCCGGCAGTGTTAGAGCCTTTGTTGGTGCTAAATGCGCCCTAAGTATGAGGACCTGTAGATTTAATGATATGCAGAGTGTTGGTTGGTTGGTTGTTTTGGGGAAGGAGACCAGACAGCGAGGTCATCGGTCTCATCGGATTAGGGAAGGAGGGGGAAGGATGTCGGCCGTGCCCTTTGAAAGGAACCATCCCGGCATTTGCCTGGAGCGATTTAGGGAAATCACGATAAACCTAAATCAGGACGGCCGGACGTGGGATTGAACCGTCGTCCTCCCGAATGCGAGTCCAGCGTCGAACCACTGCGCCACCTCGCTCGGTATGCAGAGTGTCTACATGAATCCTTCGTGATATCCAGGTGTAATTTAAAAGACAAATACTACGAGACACATATAATTGTGATTTGTGCTTCCCAAAAAGTTTGGAACATAAAATTAATGAATTTTTACATGGGCTGGTTAATAATTCGTTAAATGTCTGGAAGATACTCTGTCTGAAACCAAGTGCACACAAGCATGTCTGGAGTGGTGGAGACAACTGCATCCACAATTATTCTGCAGACGTCGCCAACGTCACGCAACGGTGAAATTCAGACGATATCTTTCACATCAGCCCACAGAAATTAAAATCCAGAGTGTTTATGCCCGAAGATCACGCTGGCCACTTGGTTGGTACATCACGTCCTATCCATCTCTGTGGAAATGTGTAGACCACGAAATCACAAACATGTACACTCCAATGCGGTGGTGGACCGTCCTGCTGTAAGATCTGGCAGAAAGGAAAGAAACTGCGGAAGGGCAGACTGCTCAAACACGTCCATATAAATGTTTCCTGTTTACGCAATGAAGAAAAATGGTCCTACTTTGCTGTGTTTGATTCACCTTTCATCTGCATTGATACGTTCCCGTAAACTGTGTGTGTTTTCCTAACCCCAAATAGAAGTGTTGTGCCTGTTACCCTCCCAGTAAACGTGGAAGGTTGCTTCATCAGGGAAACACGACATTTCCTAGATAGTTGGGGTTTTGCCCAGTCCGAAACGACATCACAATACGAAATTTATGGCGAAGCAGCAGGTCATTTTGCTTCAATTCCTGCAAAGCCTGCAGCTGACGTTGTTTATGCAGCACCTTGCCAACTCTTGAGTGAGAGATATTTATTTCTTGTCATTGTCGGTGAACTGACTTTGACTAGTTTCTTTGGAATGTCTCTCTGATCCCCTGTACTGTTTCATTAGACGTGCATTCTTTGTCAGAACCTGACTGTCTGTTTATACCCAACCGGTGACTAGGTACTTCCGCACCAGACCTTAATCCCCTAAACGTCTGGTGGTTCGATTTCTGAAGTCGCGTGGGAGATTTCTTTGAACAGTTGTGGGTGATTTCGTTTCCAAATACCTCACCACACATCTTTAGAAATTTGGTCTGGTAATTATTTATGACCTCATAAAAAAAGGAAATAGTTTTCAAAAAAATCGACGCGAGACTTCTTGAGTTGCCTTCCATCATGCGACAAACTGCAAAAACCTAACGATATATCTCAGAGATGTTTTTAAACCGCAGTTGAAAATCAGGGTAGTTTCATGCAGACACATTGTTTACTTCCTACTACACCGTATACACACAGTAATTACAATTTCAATGTTTTCTATCCCCCATGTTGCAACTTTAATCCGATGAATCCTTTTAAATCTATTATCTGTGCCGGTTAACAGGAGACTCCACCGTAAAATGTCAGTTTTTTTTTTAATTGATGGAATTTTATATCACTTGAGGGATTACTCATAGATCCCAAAACGATTTGGCTGTATTCGAATTATATGCACTTAGGTTTAATAAGTATTTGAATCATTGACTGTGCGATGGACCGTGGCAAACTAACAGATGCCAAACTGGTCAGCATAATACCTGTCTTTCAGGTACTGCACTACTGGCAGTACTGGCAAGATGCACTGACGGCAAGACGCAAAATGCAGTTAGAAGTTTGCACAGTGTCATTTGATCCAAGCGACGCAAAAAAAGAAACGATACTTGTGGTTATTGTAGAAACTGAGTAAAAGTTTCTCGGTGTACATGCCGCGTCAAATCAGAATAAATCTCCGAGCTTTCGACCACTACCTCCATGGTCGTCGTCAGGGCTAAAACTGACTGTCGTGAACTAGCGAGGTTCCCACTTTTATATGTAAAGGACGGCTTCTTATTGGCTGGAATACGTCAGCGATATGGCGCGTAGCGAAGTGGTGCCCTCTACTTCCATAGATGTACGAGTAGTTGCTATCCCACGTTGCTTGCAGCGCCATCCCTTAAATCAGGAGGTAAAGTGCGAGAAGTTTTTCTCTGCGATTTTTCTTTATCCAGTGCGCTCTTCCAAGTGTTGCTAAGTGCATAGCCGGTGTCTCTATTAAAGTTATTATCGCTAAGTCTAATTTCGACTGCTTCCCGGATCACAGAGTCCCAGTAATTCGATGTGTGGGCTATTACTCTGGTTTCTTCAAATAAAATCTTATGCTTGTTAAGCAGGCTATGTTCAGCCACCGCTGAACAAGCCTGCTTAACAAGCATAAGATTTTATTTGAAGAAACCAGAGTAATAGCCCACACATCGAATTACTGGGACTCTGTGGTCCGGGAAGCAGTCGAAATTAGACTTAGCGATAATAACTTTAATAGAGACACCGGCTATGCACTTAGCAACACTTGGAAGAGCGCACTGGATAAAGAAAAATCGCAGAGAAAAACTTCTCGCACTTTACCTCCTGATTTAAGGGATGGCGCTGCAAGCAACGTGGGATAGCAACTACTCGTACATCTATGGAAGTAGAGGGCACCACTTCGCTACGCGCCATATCGCTGACGTATTCCAGCCAATAAGAAGCCGTCCTTTACATATAAAAGTGGGAACCTCGCTAGTTCACGACAGTCAGTTTTAGCCCTGACGACGACCATGGAGGTAGTGGTCGAAAGCTCGGAGATTTATTCTGATTTGACGCGGCATGTACACCGAGAAACTTTTACTCAGGAAATACGTCGCGAAAGACTTCGTAGCCATTGTAGAAACTTTTTCTAAAATCAGTAAGGGATGTTTAATGACTGAAGAAAGCACGGGTCCCAGTGCAGCTTCATCACATTGCCAAAAGAACATCTGCTGATATAGAAATCAATGACGGAGCAAGAAGTCCACAAGATGCTGCCTGGAGAAGGACAACTTCAAGACAAAGGTTACCCTAGTTTCGAAATTACAACAAGAAGCAGCATTACAGGAGCAGAAAGGGAAAACGTATGGTTCTGGTGAATTTTAAGGATATGTGTCTTTACTAGCACCCATTTTTTGCTAACATTTTGAAATCCATTTCCTTATTAGTTTTTTAAGTACAACGCCAACTTTTTTATTTTAAATACTAACCAATATCAATGAAATTCTTACATAAGGTAGTATTGAGGTATGTGCATGTTTCTATGCCTTACTATTATAAAAAATGTACTTTGCGTATTTCGTGATCACATTTAGAAACAGACAGTTAAAAAGAAATAAGTTTGAACTTGAAGGAAATACTGATAGTACATAAATAACATTTCTCATAAAATGAACGCATAGAAAGGTTGAACAATCTCTTTTGAATGTACCTAAGAATCTGCAATGGGAAAAAATAAACAGCGTTAAAACATATTTAAATTTCATAACTTAATAACCAACGAAGTTCTGGACTTGAAAGCTTTGATACTGGTACAGTTTTAACCGATAGACATGATTTTGAAATTCGGTTGAAATAGGATAAACAGAAGAAAAGTTTTTGAGTGGGGTCTCTCTTCTGTTAAGGGGGATCTTCTTGTACTCAGAACCGTATGAGGAAAAAGAACGTTGAATAACATCAGGTCCTAAGAAATGTATTCGTATATACATTCTTAGAGCCAGTAAGAGCATAAAACCTTGTATAAGATCGTTATTTATAAACGACATTTAAGCTTTACCCTCAAAGTGATTTCAAAATCGTTATAATAGAAATGTATTAATTCTATAATTCATATTAAATTAAGTTTTTCTGTATGAAGAAATACATTTTGTAAGTGAAGTCGTATTGATATCGTTTGGGCAGAGAGATTTGCTAAGAGAGCAAAGCGGAAATAAATGTATAGTATGTAAAGAAACAAGCGATGGTTATGTACTTCAGTCGATCTCATAAGTCTGTGAAGATTTTCTATGATGAATACGACAAAGTATGTGCAAAGTATGTGCCTCTCCGTTTATATAAAGGTATGGTATTTCATTGAAATGTGTAAGTTGAGTTTATTTAGAAAAGCAGACCTGATTGATTCCTGTTGCCGGGCGACGTGGCCGTGCGGTTCTAGGCGCCATGCCTCGGGCATGGATGTGTGTGATGTCCTTAGGTTAGTTAGGTTTAAGTAGCTCTAAGTTCTAGGAGACTGATGACCTCAGATGTTAAGTCCCATAGTGCTCAGAGCCATTTGAACCATTTTTTTAAATTCCTGTTATAACAACTGTTACTGTTTATGAAAATTTGTGTCTTTCTGTGCACAGCCAGTAAAGAAAGATTGCTACAAATTGTTCGGGGGTAGAATGACCGGACGTGTTACGTATTATTTCGTTACTTCTTTGAATATTTCTAACCACCCTGTGATCGAAATGCCGATCATGTCTTTTCACATCTTGCGTGTAGCTTTACGTAAGGGTAATATTAACGTGATCGGACAAATGCCATCAAACAATGACGTTGGCAGTCGTTTCAGTGGCATGATTGGTCTTTTGGCTGACGATATTATGACGTAAACGGATGCTTAATCGTATCTGTTATCAGTAAAATTAATGTCAGTTTCTCATTTTTTTGCTTACGTTTGGACGTTTCTCTCGTCCGTCACGGAAGTGTACAACATTCATTAAATTTCTTTACCTTCACATGCTGATAAACTTCAACTAAGAACTACAACACAAAATCTTTTCATGCACTATAAATTCATTGCTAGAGAGAAAAGTTTGAAGTTGAGATATATTTTCACACCGCCACATCTCGTCACACAAAACAATGATTTGACTAATTAAAGAGGTCAAGAGACATTTATTTGCCAATGTAGAATATTTAACGCGCCTAAGAAACTATAGACTAATTCAGCGAGCATGTAAAAACATCGATATTAAAGAGAGACTCTTAAGACATTTGAATATAAAAAAAACACAAAAAAAAACAAGAACGCAACCCATCATCCACTGCCGGACGATTTCAGTCTCTTTTTATCTCTTGTATAATACGGACGCACCATTACATAGGCGTCATTATAAGATTTGTAATTTGTTTAAATCTACAGAAGTTTACTGTTATTTTGTTGCATGTGAGACTAGCATGTGAGAGAAACGCAGAGTGGTTAATGAATCAACATTTCTACGTGGTTGGACAAACTTAATCACTTAGTTTCTATGTGCAATTTTTTATTTATTTATTTATTTATTTTTTTTTTTTTTCACAGAGCCAAGCGTGTCCGACGTGTCATTGTGTGGACAGAACAGTCGAGGCCGACGTTAACATACTACTTATATTCCCCCCCCCCCTTGTAATATTCTTCAAACTCTGTTGTAAACTGGCCCTTAGGTGCATTTTCAGTGCTAGTGACGTACGGGAATTTCTTAGCAAACTTTTCTAATCGCACATCGCTCGCACAAAGCCTCGCTGTTCTACAATGGTACGCGGCACTTTCTAAACTTTCTAAACGGGAAAGGGAGCCACGCATGTATATGTTGCTTCCCCTTCTCAATCTGACGCTTAATAACAATAATAATAATAACATTTACTTACATCAGAAAGTACAAAATGGCTTATTCACACAGTAAAGAAATATTTGACGTCATTGGCGCGTCGTCTGTATGACTCTCACAACCAAGGTTAACTACCAGTGTCCACTGAATAAGAGGTACCAGTTTCAAGTCGACGCAATAATACCTTATACTAAAAATGCCTTGTTAGGACATATTAACATGTATAACGTCATATCTCACTTAAGAGTTACCTTCGTCAGGATTATTTACATTAAAGTCTAATGTTTTCTACATATTCGATGAATTTCAGTTTTTCTGTGGTATGTAAACAAGCTTTGTCTGGCTTGGCACAGTCCAGTGCACGTTTCTGCGAAACATCCCATACAGTTCTAACATATTTGAAGAAGATTCATTTACCACCAAAAGGTGCTTTTAGTGAACAATCCATGTGAGGTTTTACATGCTAACCTATCCTACGGGGATGCTTTAGTATAAGGTCTATTTAAACCGACTTCAAAATCGGTAATTGTCAATGAAACATCATTCACTAAAAGCAGCTAATATTGGCCACACACATTTCTCCTGATACTTGAAAGTACACTTGAAAATACACACAAGAATGACGCAATGAGTTGTTAAGGTGAAAATTTCGCTATTCCTGAATGCGGACAAGCTGATTAGTCCGATATTCTTTCTACACTGATCACAGAATCGCACCATTACATTCTGTGCAAGAATTTGCTTTTATGAAGAATCGTGACTTCACACATTTGTGTGTTATGAAAGATATGAAAATCCCTCTGGCAATTCACGACTATTCCACTCAGTTTACCGCTAGCTTTCCTCCTCGCAGTCTGCGTACCATGTTTTCAGAAGCAATGTCTTGATGCCGGCACGGAGCATTAGTTCCAAATACTGCGGCCGTGCTTCATTGCTTTCCCGCCGGCGCCGACCGAACGCTCATAAGAGCCATTAATACGATTGACAAACACGACGGCGACTGCTGCTGCTGCTGCTGCTGCTGCGACAGCTATTGGTCGGCCGGGCTCTCAGCGTAATTCACTGTGCCGAGCTGGTGGCGCAGAGATTGCGAGCCACTGTGCACCATCGATAACACGCGTGGGGTGATCCAGGGGGCGAGGGAACGGAGTGTTGGGGCCACGGTGGGGGAAGTGGACGGGGAAACTGTAGGGGGTAGGCTGTGACGCCGTTACCGCGGCGTCACAAATAGTTTCGATGTTTTGCCAGCGGGCGTTGGTAACAATGAGCGAGTGCCGTATCGAAAAGAGGGTCGGCTGACCGACTGGACCTGGGTCGACCCGCCGGAAGATAAGCCGCGTGGGTCAACACGGCGTGGGGATGGGAGCTGCGGGGTGCGGAAAGGGAGGGGCAATATTTGCGGAATATCCCCAGTTCATTACTGGCACGCCCGGCGCAGTATATCCCATTGTGCCGGTTAGGGAGTCGCGCGGCCGCTGGGGGCGGCGCGCGTGGCTCCCCTTTTAATCTGGCCGCAGCGGCGCGCCGCGGTCCTCCATCGACGCCGACGCTACAAAGCCCGTCTGCCGGCTTCGGTCTGGTGCGCTGCGCGGCGTGGTGCGGCGCGGATTTCGGCATTTATTAAACTGCTGAGCGCGCCCTGTTTGCTTGTTTGCGCTGCCGTAATTACCGCGACGGCCACGGCGCCTGCAGGGATCACGCGTGCGCGTCCACTGACAGCGCGCGTATACACACGCTCCCACGCACGCACACACTATCCCAACTCGGCCGCAACAAAAGTGCCCGTAAACGCTGCGGGGCGCACGCGTATGTTCTCCGATGCCGGACACTCGCGATTGGCGATGTGTAGCGCGCGGCCGGAGATCGCGGGTGCATAAAATAAATGGCAGAGCTGGTAGCTTTGTGTCAAACTGTTTGCGGAGAAGAGCATAGCTCACGGGCAGCCGTCTGCTGGCACAGTTGCAGTATGGGTAATTCTGATGCACAGCGTTATGCGAAATTTCAGATGCTACTTTAGAGACAGAAGAAACTCTTCGTTTTAATCTTCCGAGATTAACTCAGTCAGCTGAATCAGTTTGAACTATAAGATAGGATGACTATTTTGTCCATTTTGTTGAAGCTACATCTAATGACTGCAAAATACTAACGCGAATTCTTTATAGACAAATGGAAAAACTGGTAGAAGTCGACCTCGCGGAAGATCAGTTTGGAGTCCGTAGAAATGTTTGAACACGTGAGGCAATACTGACCTTACGCCTTATCTTAGAAGCTAGAGTAAGGAAAGGCAAACCTACGTTTCTAGCATTTGTAGACTTTTGACAATGTTGACTGGAATACTCTCTTTCCAATTCTAAAGGTGGCAAGCGTCAAATACAGGGCACGAAAGGCCATTTACAATTTGAACAGAAACCAGATGGGAGTTATAAGATTCGAGGTGCACGGAAGGGAGGCAGTGGTTGGGAAGGGAGTGAGACAGGGCTGTAGCCTCTCCCCGATGTTATTCAATCTGTCTATTGAGCAATAGTAAAGGAAACAAAAGAAAAGTTCGGAGTAGGTATTAAAATCCATGGAGAAGAAATAAAAACTTTGAGGTTCACCGATGACATTGTAATTCTGTCAGAGACAGCAAAGGACTTAGAAGAGCAGTTGAACGGAATGGACAGTGTCTTGAATGGAGGATATAAGATGAACATCAACAAAAGCAAACAAGGATCATGGAATGTAACCGAATTAAGTCGGGTGATGCTGAGGGAATTAGATTAGGAAATGAGACGCTTAAAGTAGTAAATGAGTTTTGATATTTGGGGAGCAAAATAACTGATAATGGTCGAAGTATAGAGGATATAAAATGTAGACTGGCAATGGCAAGCAAAGCGTTTCTGAAGAAGAGGAATTTGTTAACATCAAGTACAGATTTAAGTGTCAGGTAGTCGTTTCTGAAAGTATTTGTATGGAGTGTAGCCATGTATGGAAGTGAAACATGGACGATAAATAGTTTGGACAGGAAGAGAATAGAAGCTTTCGAAATGTGGTGCTACAGAATAATGCTGAAGATTAGATGGGTAGAGGTATTGAATAGAATAGGGGAGAAGAGGAGTTTGTGGCACAACTTGACAAGATGAAGGGACCGGTTGGTAGGGCATGTTCTGAGGCATCAAGGGATCACCAATTTAGCATTGGAGGGCAGCGTGGATGGTAAAAATCGTATAGGGAGACCAAGAGATAGATACATTAATCAGATTCAGAAGGATGTAGGTTGCAGTAAGTACTGGGAGATGAAGCTTGCACAGGATAGAGTAGCACGGAGAACTACATCAAACCAGTCTCAGGACTGAAGACCACAACAACAACAACCTCTAATGAAACTGGGCAGTCCCACTCTCTTACTATTTAGTAAACAACGTGATATACTGGTGTACATACAACACAATACACTAGTGTCCATGAGGGTTATACTTCAATTCCGCTGCTTCAGCCAGTGTAGACGGAAAATTGTTTACAGTATGGGTATCCAATAATATTGAGATCGTGCGCTGCAGGATATGCGCTGCTAATAGTCGTTGGGATCTGGTCGTAAGATATGCAAAATCAAAACTACAAATCAGTTATAAATTCTCTCCAATGGTGGATCGGTGCTGTGTCGAAGTCTTGCGTATTCCCCGCGAGAAAAGCTGAAGGATAAATCTTGTAACGCAATAAATAGTGCCATAAACATATGAACTGTTGAATTAAAAAAGATACAATACGTTGTTAACACAAAATCTGTTCGTACTTCAGAGGTCATTAATAACTACAGCCCACAATGGTTACATTCCGATGGCTGTAAGAGGAAAGACAAATGCGGAAAGTCAGGCTTCTCCCACCTGCTCTCTGACTCGAATGAAGACCACACCTTCCTTTTTTTTTTTTTTGTACGGATAAGGCAAATATGATTATCGAATCTTTCGTCACAAGATCTTGGGATACTAAGTCTGACATAAAAATGATTGCTTAGAAAGGGTCGTTACAGGATAGATACTGACCCGGTGACGTAGGACTGAAACACAAGCACCAGTCTGCCTTACAGCTGCAGGCAGTCAATATGGTTCCCGAAATGGTAAGCAGGACTTTACTCATAAAGCTGTTACATCAAAACAGTAATAGTTCTACTGCTCCTCGCGATTACAGACGCATTAAAGGAATATGAAGAGGTCCTCTTCTCGCGCGGAGGTTGAAGTAATTCGGAAGTTCTAATCAACTGACAATTTGAGCATTGCTCTTGGATGAGTCCGACGGCTAATTGCGGAAAAAAAATATTCAAGAAGTAGTTGTGGCCGTAGCTTAAATTCCTGGGCGCAATGTGTCATCTTCATTCAGTGCACGAACTTTGTCACGACACCTGCACATTCCATGGTTTGCCGTTTCCTCGTGCAGCGGTAGAGCGATTTGTACTGTGCTTCTAGCGCGAGGTAGATGCAGATGATCGTCACATTCAGAAACGTTTCTAATATGGAACGTAAACATGACACGTGGAAATTAAAATGTACTTCCTTCAGTGGTTTATTTCGTATTTCTCTTCCGCATGTCCTTACGCTCACTCGTTTTGTCATGGAGGTCCTCTCTAGAGGGAAAGTTAATTATAAACCCCCTGTATTTTCCTTACAACTGTATTTTACGTCCAGTCTATGTTTATAAAAAGCATATCATTTACATCATGTTCACATATTATGTAACAGTGTAAATGAAATGATTGTAGGGCAATTTTGGCTGGAAGACCCCCATCTGCCGTTATTTGTCGCTACTTCGGGGACTTGTGCGTCGGTCATAATGAAATGACGATGACAACACAGCACACAGCCACCGGGCAGATAAAATGTCTGAGTCGACCGGGAATCGAATCCTGGCCCCACATACGGGACCACTCGTTACGGAGGTGGACTATGCACCAATGTAAAATACATGTGTAAAATATGTTTACACTCCAATGACATCAATTCATAGTCATTATGCATATTTTGTGTTACTCTCTATAATCTTTCCTATAGAAGACTGTCGCTGTTAAAATTACATTTGCAATTATTCTTATTATTTTTATTATTATTATTACTATTATTATTGTTATCATGTTATTAATTATAGAAACGTTTGCAAAAATTGAAAGAATATTTTATATGAATGAATTTCTTTTGTTAAGGTAGTGATTCTCGCGTTTGAAATAAATTCTCTGATGTAAATTTTTGGTAGGGGTCGTATAATACCTAGCACGTTCATGTAGTGAGTTCTACTTGGGACCTCGTATCGATTGGATGCCATTAATAGAGGAAAAATGTGGAAAAACATTAAGAAAATATCTTATACATTGCATTTTAAGAAATATATGCTGAAACAAATAGGACCTTGACGTATGTTTGGCAAGCAGCCTCAAATTAGTGTCAAAAATCGTGCCATCTACAGCAACGTGTACTTATGGCCTACCAAAAAGAGATAAGTAAAACATCGCTTCTATTAAAAAACAATCTTATGTTTTTCTCTTCTTTGCTCTCAAGGTATTCAGTAAATGCGGAGAAGGCAAAAGGACAAAAATATCTTCTGAGATTAAAATCTTAGGTAAACCAAGGTTTTTTTTTTTTTTTTTTTTACTGTTAATTGATGTCTTGTGCAGATTAAGCAACACAGTTCAATGAAAACATTCTTTCTTGTGCTTGAACCTTATGGACCAAAAATCATACAATAACTAATACAAGTTTACTACTGTAAAAAAACTGTATCTCTCATTTTAAACAATTTCTTTCACATAAATGACATTTCTAACAGTGTTTTAAATGTCACCTTCCACTTCCTCCTCAGGCGTAAAAACATTGTAACATGTGAATGTTTAAATGATGTGAATGGATTGTCAACCATAGACACAGACTTGTAATACCAAATGTCTAAAACAGTTCGGTTTTTTGAGGGGGTGTTTAGTACTCTAGTCTAGAGTCGTCTCACATTTCGCTGCTTTGGGTCAGTGCTGCCTTGAACGACTAGACTATATCAATACGCCTACTCTCAGCCAAGTGAGCGAATTTTGTCATATGAAACACAAATCGGTTTGGTTTCTAACAGTTCGTTAAGATGCATTTCCCGGAGTGCCTTGCCTTATTCAATAGCTTGCAAGGTGGCGCCCTATCTGTCCAATCACTGCAAGTGCCAGTTTGCTTTTTTATTACTGAATTGAGGGTTGCCACGGCAACCAGCAAAGTGTAGATATCAAGTTAATATAAATATGTAATTATAACGATCACAGTTCTATCGAGACACACAAGGAGCACAAGCTGCTTTGCAGTAAAAATCACGTATTATGAAGAACTTTTCTGTGGTAGAGTTTTCTGTCGGAAACCACTGGATGTGGGTTCGGTGTCGAGCAGCCGGAGGGAGATTTTATAACACCGACAGAGAGGACCGCCCAAGTCGGCATTCTCTGCAGAGGCGTCCCTTTGATCTTTCACTAGATCGCACTCCCATACCAGACAATGGTGCGCCGTCGGCGGGCAGCAGAGGGACCTCCCGCGAATTCCGAAAACGGCGGCGGTGTGTGGTGCTCGGGCCAGTGACTTCAGACAACAGGCGCCTTCCAGAAGCAGCGCTGACTGGAGGCATCCAGACAGCGAGCAGAAGTGATAGTTATTAGGTAATTTATAAGAAAATTGTTACTGTTGGAAGCGTCCTGTACCAGAGCGCCAAGTCCGTCTGATAGCTACAGAAATTAAGCATTGGCGTTTTGGCTTCGAAGGGAAGCAGTCGCTTCTGCTCTGGTCGGCGCGAAGGAGTGATACCAAAATTTTGTATTTCGTTCGGTAGCCCGTACATTAGTTCTGCATATACGCGATTGCGTGGGAAGGTCACATTTGCAGCACGACGTTGATCCACCAGGAGGGCAATTGCTGCTGTGGTTTCGACGTTGCAGATAACACGACAGGGTGAATATCCGCATCTCCGTCCGTATTCAAATCTCTCTTGCCGGGATAGGTACAGAAGGGTTAGTTGTGGGCCGGATATGTAGTGCAGTAAGTGCTCAAAGTGTAGTTTTCTTCTGTGTATCAGTAACCTTCAAGCTGGTAGGTAAACACCCAGCATGTCGTGCGCTCTGTCAGTGACAGGAGAGGTGCCAAATTAGTACTTTTGTGTCAGTTGTCATTTTCATCTATGGACACTGCGCCAATCGATCAGGAGGCATCACCTCATCCTGCATTTTCTTTTTGGTCATCAGTCTACTGACTGGTTTGATGCGGCCCGCTACGAATTCCTTTCCTGTGCCAACCTCTTCATCTCAGAGTAGCACTTGCAACCTACGTCCTCAATTATTTGCTTGACGTATTCCAATCTCTGTCTTCCTCTACAGTTTTTGCCCTCTACAGCTCCCACTAGTACTATGGAAGTCATTCCCTCATGTCTTAGCAGATGTCCTATCATCCTGTCCCTTCTCCATATCAGTGTTTTCCACATATTCCTTTCCTCCCCGATTCTGCGTAGAACCTCCTCATTCCTTACCTTATCAGTCCACCTAATTTTCAACATTCGTCTATAGCACCACATCTCAAATGCTTCGATTCTCTTCTGTTACGGTTTTCCCACAGTCCATGTTTCACTACCATACTACCGTACTCCAGACGTACATCCTCAGAAATTTCTTCCTCAAATTAAGACCGGTATTTGATATTAGTAGACTTCTCTTGACCATAAATGCCTTTTTTGCCATAGCGAGTCTGCTTTTGATGTCCTCCTTGCTCCGTCCGTCATTGGTTATTTTACTGCCTAGGTAGCAGAATTCCTGAACTTCATTGACTTCATCAATCCTGATGTTAAGTTTCTCGTTGTTCTCATTGCCTTCGTCTTTCTCCGATTTACTCTCAAACCATACTGTGTACTCATTAGACTGTTCATTCCGTTCAATAGATCAATTAATTCTTCTTCACTTTCACTCAGGATAGCAATGTCATCAGCGAATCGTATCACTGATATCCTTTCATCTTGTATTTTAATTCCACTCCTGAACCTTTCTTTTATTTCCATCATTGCTTCCTCGATGTACAGATTGAAGAGTAGGGGCGAAAGGCTACAGCCTTGTCTTACACCCTTCTTAATACGAGCACTTCGTTCTTGATCGTCCACTCTTATTATTCGCTCTTGGTTGTTGTACATATTGTATATGACCCGTCTCTCCCTATAGCTTACCCCTACTTTTTTCAGGATCTCGAACAGATTGCACCATTTTATATTGTCGAACGCTTATTCCAGGTCGACAAATCCTATGAACGTGTCTTGATTTTCTTTAGCCTTGCTTCCATAATTAGCCGTAACGTCAGAATTGCCTCTCTCGGCCCTTTACTTTTCCTAAAGCCAAACTGATCGTCACCTAGCGCATTCTCAATTTTCTTTTCCATTCTTCTGTATATTATTCTTGTAAGCAGCTTCGATGCATTAGATGTTAAGCTGATTGTGCGATAATTCTCGCACTTGTCAGCTCTTGCCGTCTTCGGAATTGTGTGGATGATGCTTTTCCGAAAGTGAGATGGTATGTCGCCGGACTCATATATTCTAAACACCAACGTGAATAGTCGTTTTGTTGCCACTTCCCCCAATGATTTTAGAAATTCTGATGGAATGTTATCCATCCCTTCTGCCTTATTTGACCGTAAGTCCTCCAAAGCTCTTTTAAATTGCGATTCTAATACTGCATATTGTGATGCTAATGTAAACTCCTAGAGGCAATAAAAATTAGTTTCATTCTGTACAGTATTTCCGGCTTTCATTTAAAAATTATCCTCAAATACCCTAAACCCAGCAATTTTTTGGATGCTTAGTTTATGTTTTTATTAAACTGATTCTCATTACATGTGCGGTATGCGTCCTCCCGTGGTATGATTCTTCAACAGGGGCAATGGGTTAAATGCCAGTTACTGCATATATGAGTCATGTCAGGAAGGGGGGGGGGGGGTTTGTTTGTAGCATTCAGAGTTCTGTAGGGAGCAGCCTACTCACGCCGTATAGAATTCATATGCTTTCCATTGTGTGCCAGCCTAGTCCACTGTAACTAGCTATGACGTCACGAATGTTGCACAATACCTTAAATATAAAGTAAATAATCTTAAAAGTTGATAGCATGTCAGGAGTTATGCTAAAATAGTAATGTGTTAAGTTTAAGTTTAGTAACTTTAACAGTTTTCAAAATTTCGACGTTTTATGTAAAAATCATCGGCGCAACAGGAAGGAGGAAGAAACTTCAAAATTTATATTCTGATTCCTTTATCATTGTAATTTAATGGAAACAGCATGCTGGATCTCAAAGTAATATTTTGGTTGAAATCCATGATTCTCTGTTTAGTGTCCTAAAAGTTCGGAAGCAAGATAGATTAAGTAAGTGATTAGATAAATGTTTAGGTTTAGGTAGAATGGAGATACGCTGTAATAATTAAGATGTGAGAATTTTCAAAAAAGTAGCTATGAAACTATAGCTGTAGCGTCTCTCCAAAGGGTAAGTTCAGAGGTCATCTATTGCGTGCAGTACAACTAATATAATTCTCTCGCGAAAAGTATTTAACTTAGCCACATTAGAATTTTATTATAGATACTTACCTGTGTGCTGATTGCACAATTAAATCAAGAGCTTCATTGCCCTTCAGCGAATGCTGCACGATCTGCATACCGCCTCACGGTGAGATCTACTTGGATGACGCCTCCCAAGCTGTGTACTAAATAACATCTCGGAACATATCGATGACCGATAAACAATAATATCTGATGTTTTTCTGTTCATGCACACAAGGAATTTCGTTGCGATACAGAGTGAAATGTCAGTGCCGATTACGTACTACACTATTCAGAGCAATAAGTGTTGTTTCAAAAGAAAGAAAGAAAAAGGCGTCGTACGTATCGTTGGCCTAATCAGAACGATTGTATACCTCCACACACGACGGCCTCTTTCTTCGCAGTGCTTGGGATTTGTGTGTTAAGTAGTGTATTTGTTGAGTATAGATGACGACAGTAGTCCAAGTGCAGTGTGGTACAAAGATGGCTGTAATAATAGATTGAAGAGGGTGGCGGCACACACAACTATTATCGAACAGCACCATGAAGGCCACCAGATTTTACATCCACCTTTCTATGGACGAATCTCCACCATCAGCATCGCACAGCAGGTTCGAAATTTTATCCGGAAAATTGCCAAAATCTGGTTACCAGGAAACGACGTCTTTTCCTCTAGTGGGTCAGAGACGCTGATAATTCGAAGCAGTAATCACCGAGTGGAGCGCCAAAATGGAGACGAGCGCTAGCGAACTCTCTACCGAAGCAGACATTGTGTAGAATCTACACAGGGTGTGAACGATAACTGTTCACAAAGTACCACAGTGGGTACGAACAATTTAGTATGGAACCCTTTTGATATATCAACCCGGGAAGCAATCTCACATTAGCCTACAAAAACCATCCAAACTGCAGCACAAGCGCTCCACGCGAGATATTCAATATTGTCCCTGCCTTATGCCACCGGCGTAGGCAGGTATTCAGTTAACATTATTAATTTAATCGTTCCGTGCTGGTAGTAAAACAAAATATTCTCTTGTAGACGTTACGTAGAAACTAATTACCTTTACAATACGATATAAACTTAACCGTACGTGCACAATAGTTTCGCAGTTTTATGCTGTTAAAATTCCAATACCTTGATTTAAAAGTTAGCAAACGACTTTTTTACTATTGTAATTTTGTTGGGGGCCGAGAGTGAAACACTGATACCGTCTCCGTACTGGCAGCATTTCTCTAATGGAAAGTGTGACACTTAAAGAGAAAGATAAGGAATGTTTATTCGCAGCACCAGAGGCTTCGTCATGCAACATTTGACCAGAAAGATTCCATACGCATGGCTGTGGTGTGCTTGCTAGGTAAAAAAGTGCAACAGAGTTCCATAATTCTAGGAAAGTAAGAAAAAGAATCTAGTTTCCAGTAACTAGTTTCATACAACGTGAGCATATCTATAAACAAAACGATTTATTTGCAAGGACTCGGCAGCTGAGCTATAGCAGAAGCCACTCTCACACTGACTGACGGCACATAGCAAGACTGCCGCGAAAGGCGTCTTTTGATGTTCAAGTGAAATTAACATGACCGTATGGGAAAAGCAAATTGTTTTACACTATACAAACATTTCACAACTGAAGTTTTGATAAACGACAGGTCGGATTAATTACAAAACGACCATTCAACTTTCATTCTTAAATTTTATTGGGCATGTGGCTCCACTGTTTAGAATTCTTTTATTAGAATTCTTTTATTAGACCAAGTAAACTAATCTGCCCTGTTAAAGAATAAGTTATTAACTATGAGATTAATTAGGGAAGGAAACCTGACTTCGGCGTAAGAAATGAAAGGCAACTGAGAAATTCACACTTATATTAATAGCGCTAATGCAATTAGCAGGCGTATCAAAGTGAACACAAACGAAGAGGAAAAATCAACTCTATCACGGCAGCAATAGCCAGTGTGTCTTGGCAGTTGACGTATATCACAGTGCCTTTCGGATTTAAACACCGGTTTAGGAATGTAACAATCGAATATTAAGCACTGAGCATATCAATATATGCGTCTATAGAAGCACATACAGTGTCTCTGCAAGCTGTTCCAGATTCACACTCACCATATTTCCTCTCAACGCATGCATAGAGAGCGTTACATTGTGTTAAGAATTAGAGGATGCTTTCTTCGATATGAAGATACCATGCAATAATCATTGACGTAATCAATCAACATAGCCAACTGTTATAACTAACAATTTGAAAGTTTTTACAACAAAATTTTTATGTACGTGAGTCCAAATGGAAATGACTGAATAACAACGAAAAGTCACAATCACAAATCCAGTAACAATTTCCTACTAGAGGCAACAAAAGATAACTTCTAAGTTTCCCACAAGAGTCCGTGGTAACACACATACACTTAATTCAAAGTCCTATTCCGATGGCGAAGACGTAGTCTTCCGTGGAGACGTCCTTGATGTCGGTATTCGGCACGAACTGACGTCGGGTGCTGGTTCTAGCCTTCAAATAGTATTGGCCAGCCAATCAGATGTTGGTATAATAATACTTCCTGCAGGCCATCTCGAACTCCATCTGCAGGAAGTAGTACTCGGAATGTGTTTCCAAAACACCCGATGTTTACCATTGCTTACGACTTGGGCATAGACAACCTCGGTCTTGTGTGGTGTTAGATGTGTTGCCGGCCCGCAGGGGCTACCTTGGCGACGGCGCAACACCAACGAAGGATTACGTATCACGTGGTACGATCATGGAATACCCAAAAAGTACCAGTAAATGGCAAGGAAAAGCGAAACAAAGAATGACTCAGTACCATTGCATAAAATTCAATAATTAAATTGAATGGACAGAGCTATACATGACCTCTTAGTGCACAAACATGAGTAAGTAACTAGTAAAAATAAGGGGCGATCAAATAGTTTCCGTCAGAAGGCCGTACAGCTAAGAACTGGTATGATAATCTGGCAAAATCTCCGTGATTGCCTCAGTCATCCCACCGGCGGAACAGGTTGGAGATACCCGTTTGCCAACACGCCGTGTGCGTGAAGATGCGCGTAACTTCGACATCTACATCTACATCCATACTCCGCAAGCCACCTGACGGTGTGTGGCGGAGGATACTCTGAGTACCTCTATCGGTTCTCCCTTCTATTCCAGTCTCGTATTGTTCGTGGAAAGAAGGATTGTCGGTATGCTTCTGTGTGGGCCCTAATCTCTCTGATTTTATCCTCATGGTCTCTTCGCGAGATATACGTAGGAGGGAGCAATATACTGCTTGACTCTTCGGTGAAGATATGTTCTCGAAACTTTAACAAAAGCCCGTACCGAGCTACTGAGCGTCTCTCCTGCAGAGCCTTTCACTGGAGTTTATCTATCATCTCCATAACGCTTTCGCGATTACTAAATGATCCTGTAACGAAGCGCGCTGCTCTCCGTTGGATCCTCTCTATCTCTTCTTTCAACCCTATCTGATACGAATCCCACACTGCCAAGCAGTATTCAAGCAGTGGGCGGACAAGCGTACTGTAACCTACTTCCTTTGTTTTCGGATTGCATTTCCTTAGGATTCTTCCAATGAATCTCAGTCTGGCACCTGCTTTACCGACGATCAACTTTATATGATCATTCCATTTTAAATCACTCCTAATGCGTACTCCCAGATAATTTATGGAATTGACTGCTTCCAGTTGCTGACCTGCTATTTTGTAGCTAAATGATAAGGGATCTATCTTTCTGTGGATTCGCAGCACATTACAATTTTCTACATTGAGATTGAATTGCCATTCCCTGCACCATGCGTCAATTCTCTGCAGATCATCCTGCATTTCAGTACAATTTTCCATTGTTACAACCTCTCGATACACCACAGCATCATCCGCAAAAAGCCTCAGTGAACTTCCGATAACATCCACAAGGTCATTTATGTATATTGTGAATAGCAACGGTCCTATGACACTCCCCTGCGGCACACCTGAAATCACTATTACTTCGGAAGACTTCTCTCCATTGAGAATGACATGCTGCGTTTAGTTATCTAGGAACTCTTCAATCCAATCACACAATTGGTCTGATAGTCCATATGCTCTTACTTTGTTCATAGAACGACTATGGGGAACTATATCGAACGCCTTGCGGAAGTCAAGAAACAAGGCATCTACCTGTGAACCCGTGTCTATGGCCCTCTGAGTCACGTGGACGAATAGCGCGAGCTGGGTTTCGCACGACCGTCTTTTTCGAAACCCATGCTGATTCCTACGGAGTAGATTTCTAGTCTCCAGAAAAGTCATTATGCTCGAACATAATACGTGTTTCAAAATTCTACAACTTATCGACGTTAGAGATATAGGTCTATAGTTCTGCACATCCGTTCGAAGTCCCTTCTTGAAAACGGGGATGACCTGTGCCCTTTCCCAATCCTTTGGAACGCTACGCTCTTCTAGAGAACTACGGTACACCGCTGCAAGAAGGGGGGCAAGTTCCTTCGCGTACTCTGTGTAAAATCGAACTGGTATCCCATCAGGTCCTGCTGCACGTCCTTCTCCGGCAGAAATCGGTCCTTTTTTTAAAGGACCGCACCCTTTATATTCGCATGGGGAGAGATCTAAACTATTGAGCGGGTGCTAGAGTGCCCCCTACTTGAGTGGCGTGATTTTGGCGTTAAGACATTTGCGATATGGGGACGTGCGTTCCAGTACTGAGCGTGGTGCAGCGTTCAGCAAGGATGGTTATCGACAGACATGCTACCCTATACCTATTGTTCATTCTCCCATATATGCCTACAGATGTTTGCCGTCCGGCGGCCAGGAAAAGATAAACAGCACGTGGGTACTGGCTGAACTTCACCAGAGTCACGTATAGGTATTTACCGCTGGCACCTCGGAAAGACAATTATACCACACCATTCCTTTGCCTACAGTTCGATGCTTACATATCTGCATCAGAGTCTCGTTACGCGTCACTTACGCTGCAGCAGTTCCCCCAAACGAAGACTTTTTAACTGCACCTGATATACACTACTGGCCATGAAAATTGCTACATAACGAAGCTGACGTGCTACTGACGCGAAATTTAACCGACGGGAAGAAGATGCTGTGATATGCAAATGATTAGCTTTTCAGAGCATTCACACAAGGTTGACGCCGGTGGCGACTGCTACAACGTGCTGACATGAGGAAAGTTTCCAACTGATTTCTCTTACACAAACACCAGTTGACCGGCGTTGCCTGGTGAAACGTCGTTGTGATGCCTCGTGTAAGAAGGAGAAATGCGTATCATCACGTTTCCGACTTTGATGAAGGTCGGATTGTAGCCTATCACGATTGCGGTTTATTGTATCGCGACATTGCTGCTCGCGTTGGTAGAGATTCAATAACTGTGAGCAGAATATGGAATCGGTGGGTTCAGGAGGGTAATACGGAACGCCGTGCTGGATCCCAATGGCCTCGTATCACTAGCAGTCGAAATGACAGGCATCTTAACCGCATGGCTTAATGGATCGTGCAGCCACGTCTCGATCCCTGCGTCAACAGATGGGGACATTTGCAAGACAACAACCATCTGCACGAACTGTTCGACGACGTTTTCAGTCGGAGCCCATGGCTGCGGTTATCCTTGACGCTACATCACAGACAGGAGCGCCTGCAATGGTGTACTCATCGACGAACCTGGGTGCACGAATGGCAAAACGTCATTTTTTCGGATGAATCCAGGTTCTGTTTACAGCATCATGATGGTCGCATCCGTGTTTGGCGACATCGCGGTGAACGCACATTGGAAGCGTGTATTCATCGCCATACTGGCGTATCACCTGGCGTGATGGTATGGGCTGCCATTGGTTACACGTCTTGGTCACCTCTTGTTTGCCTTGACGGCACTTTGAACGGTCGACGTTACATTTCATATGTGTTACGACCCATGGCTCTACCCTTCATTCGATCTCTACGAAACCCTACATTTCAGCAGGATAATGCATGACCGAATGTTGCCGGTCCTGTACGGGCCTTTTTGGATACAGAAAATGTTAGACTGCTGCCCTGGCCAGCACATTTTCCATATATCTCACCAATTGAAAACGTCTGGTCAATGGTATCCGAGCAACTGTCTCGTCACAATACGCCAGTCACTACCCTTGATGAACTGTGGTATCGTGTTGAAGCTGCATGGGCAGCTCTACCTGTACACGCCATCCAAGCTATGTTTGACTCAATGCCCAGGCGTATCAAGGCCGTTATTACGGCCAGAGGTGGTTGTTCTGGGTACTGGTTTCTCAGGATCTATCCACCCAAATTGCGTGAAAATGTAATCACATGTCAGTTCTAGTATAATACATTTCTCCAATGAGTACCTGTTTATCATCTGCGTTTCTTCTTGGTGTAGCAATTTTTATGGCCAGTAGTGTAAGTATGTAGTCATCATTTCAATAAAGTTTCTACAAACGACATAAAGCAGTTACTGAGCTGAAATATGTGTTAGAGTGACTAAACTGTATTCTTTTCCGGATTTTGTTCCGAGTCTTGTAGCTTACGAGCTAACAAACACATGTCAAACACGTTTCCACCCGCAGTACTCATCGCAACTTCAGACGTGAATCCGTGAAAGTTTAACCATACATTTCAAATACCTCACGAATGATTAACGAAATAACTTTACAAGTAGGTAGTGTCTAGCGATAGCACTGCAACACCCCGAATGTAGCACCTACGTAACTTGCCTCGCTGCCATCCACACAAGACCAACAAATAGTACAGCACTGAACCGTAGAGAAGAGCAGAATAGAGCAAAGTAAACTACTCTTGAAACCAAGGCTCCGCGTGTACTGTGAAGAGTCAGCTCTCTGATTGACCAATACAACTGGAAACCAAGCATCAGTGTGCGTTGTAAACGGTTCGGCCTCTGATTCACCGATGCAAGTGGAAGCCATTAGAGCGTGAATCTTCAAGACTTCAGTGACTAATCCCCCACAGACAGCTTTCTTTGTATTCGATGTAGTATTTCCGCGGCAACTCTTTCGCAAAGCATTGAATGTGGTAGTTTCACAGGCAACCTTAGAAAATGTAAAAACTACTTCTGACGGTTTATCACTATATGAGAACAGTTTTTACAGTTCCAGGTCACAATAACTTGGTGCTGTCGCGTCTGTCAGGCGGCATCTCTTGAGCAGTCACTCAGTAACGTGATCGCAACCTCTAGTACCGTAATAACAAAATAGATAATAAGAATGGCAATTTGATGTTACAAACAAACTGTAGAGGATTTAACCATTGCATTGTTTGAGAGGATTCATGATGCTGCACTTCGTAAAATTGGTGATGAATAACTACCTTAAGTTTGCTAAGTGACAGAATTTTAGAAAACTTCCGAACAAGCGATTATAGTTGAATGGCAAACGATAATTACATTATGAGGCAGAAAAAATAGTTGAAGCGTCACGGAGGAAATATCCGAATGGAACAGGGATCAGTAGATGTGATGTATACGTACAGACAAATAAATGATCACAATTTCAGAAAAATTGTATTATTTATTCAAGAGAGCTTCACAAATTTCGCATGTCAGTAACGTGTTGGTCCACCTCTGGCCCCTATGCAATCGCATATTCGGCTTGGCACTGATTTAGAGGAATGTTGGATATCCTCCTGAGGAACATCGTGTCAAATTCTGTTGAACTGGGGCGTATCTCCGGACACGTCTTCGCTGGTGATCAGGGTTCATATCGAAGCGTGACCCGTCACTGAAGTCAGTGGGATTCCAGGCCGAAGACGTGTATCGAGACGCCTCGGACAGCGGTGGTATACCAACATCACTTGCACCCCAATATGGCCTGGCAACCAAGAGTGATGCTTTGGGATGCCCTTTCACTTCACATCGGGACCCCTTCGGTTGTCATCCGCGCACCCTTACAGAAGAACGGTAGGTCAACGATATTCCACGCCCGTTTTGTTGATCTTCATGGCAAGCCATTCTGGGCTTTCAAATCAGCAAGTTAATGCCCGCCCGCACTCTGAGAGTTTCTACCGAATGTATTCGTCCTTGCCAAACTATACATTGGCAGGGTAGGTCGCCAGATCTCTCCCCAGTTGAGAAAGTTTGGACTATTGTGGGCGGGGCCCACCAATCAACTCGAGATATTGACAGTATAAAGTGCCAGGATAGACACAATTTGCCCCATATCCCTCGGTAGGACATCTAAAAACTCTCTCAATCAATACCACGCCGAATAACCGCTTGCATAGGGGGCAGTGTCGGAACAATGCGTTATTGACTTGTGAATAAATCATCCAATCTTTCTGAAATTTTAATCATTGGCATGTCTGTACATGTACATCACATCTACCGATTTCCGTACCATTTGGATAATTCCGTTGTGGTACAACTCCTTTTTGTCTTAGACTGTATAATACTAAGTCTTAGAATGCATAATAGTAAGTATAGGGGATACAACCATTGCACTTTTAAGAGGATTTAAGACGTTACCTTTCGTAAATTCGGATATGAATCAGTAACGCTAGTTTGTATAGTGAGGTCATTCCATGTAATTTCGTAATGGATTGTAACTAGCAGCAGGTTGTAAGAAATATCTGGACATTTAATAGGAACCAAAATACTATACTAAGTAAGAGGCTACAATAGCGGGAGAGGGATTCAGATAAACTGAAGATCTGAGGTGGCCCTCGATGTATGTCTAGATAGCTCAGTCGGTAAGATAATTTCTCAATGCAGCACGTATGTTTAACACTTGAGCAACCATCATAACACTGCCCTTCCAGCTGCAGAGTGAAGAATTCTTTCAGGAGTGAACTTCGTGGTTTATTACCCTTCGAATTTCAGGGTCATTACAGACAGAGATAAAACTCTGACTGGATACGACATTACATCGGTCACGGATCTTCGAAGGTACCATCCTAGAATTCGGACGAACGGAATTAGAAAAATTGTGGTAAACGTAGAAAACAGTGTAGGGCATTGGTTTTAACTCCACTCACAATGAGCCAACACCATCCGAATAAAATGGCTCTGAGCACTATGGGACTTAACATCTGTGGTTATCAGTCCCCTAGAACTTAGAACTACTTAAACCTAACTAACGTAAGGACATCACACACATCCATGCCCGAGGCAGGATTCGAACCTGCGACCGTAGCGGTCACGCGGTTCCAGACTGAAGCGCCTAGAACCGCACGGCCACACCGGCCGGCCCATCCGAATAAAGCAGCAGGTCTAGCCAACTACAAAGAACAGGAAAACATGCTGTTTGTGCTTCATCCCTCGCCTCCCCATTTGTCACACAGGACACAGTTCTTCATTTAATTTTCATTGTCATTATAATATGGCCTTATCACAGTAGTGCCGTTCATTTGCCCACATGACCACCATATACGACTTTACAATAATTTTCATATACTCATCAACTTTTGTTAATCTTTCCTTCCTTCAGACTAGAGAAACTTAGTTATTGCATACGTATCAAGTGCAGGAGGATTGTCCTCAAGGACATGATTGTGCTATTCAATTTAAGCTTTAATGATGACGCAGAATACCTAGACTTTCATGATCTTCCAGAGCTGACTGGACACATAGGCTAACATCTGTGTTTCCCATTGGAATAATCAGCAAGTTTACTAATAACACCTAGAGTACACACCTTGGTTTTGTAGCTTACGATTTGCGAGGAATGGGGTTCGGGCTGGGTGTTGTGCATGCATGGGCTCAATTTTAAAAATAATTGACTGAAAATAAAATATTCTTCCTGATAATAGGTAAATGACTTGGAAACAGAATTTAATTTGTAGCTAAACAAAGTTCTTGATGGTAGGGTTCAACAAGAAAACAACAACATAAAATTGTTTAAAGCAGTGAAACAAAATTCAGATTGACTTCGCCCCAGCAGATAGAATCGGGCCAATATTAGTTTGTTGTAATAGTTTACAATAGTTACAAAATATAGCCAGAGGCATAAAAATGGCAGTAAAATTAACTTCAGGAAGTAACCTCAGAACAAACAACTAGAAGACAACATTCTCACTTAATTAAGGCTACTTATACTTTCGTTTTCCTTTTAACTGTTGTGATTGCTCTGATGCGGCCATATCTCTGCCCTCCCATACAGTTTTTGCCCTTTAGAGCTCCCTCTAGTACCATGCAAACTATCATAAGAGATTTATATTCTCAGAAATGTCTTGCACTTGACCAGGAATGCCATTTTTGGCACTGATAGTCTGCCTTTTTATGTCCGTCTTGCTCTGTGGTCATGTGTTATTTTGCTGCCTATGTAGCAGAATTCCTTAACTTCACCTACTTTGTGATGACCATTCCTGATGTTAAGTTTCTCGGTGTTCTCATTTCTGCTAGTTCTCATTACTTTCCCCTTTCTTCGGTTTATGATTTACTGTTATTCCATATTCTGGACTCATTAGACTGTTCATTCCATTCAACATATTATGTAATTCTCCTTCACTTCACTGAGGATATCAACGTCATCAGCGACTCTAATCATTGATATCCTTTCGCCTTGAATATTAATCTCGCTTTTGAACGCTTCTTTTATTTCATTCATTACTTCTTCGATATATAGACGGAATAGCAGGGGCGAAAATTGTATTCCTGTCTTACACCTTTTTTATTCCGAGCATTTCGTTCTTGGTCTCCGACTCTTATTTTTTCCTCTTGGTTCTTGTAATGATATTACCTGTCTTTCCCTGCTGTGTACCCCTGTTTT
The DNA here is from genome assembly GCF_023864345.2 of Schistocerca serialis cubense. Lineage (NCBI taxonomy): Eukaryota > Metazoa > Arthropoda > Insecta > Orthoptera > Acrididae > Schistocerca > Schistocerca serialis. The sequence goes on from NC_064645.1 coordinate 222,781,786, forward strand.
GCTCAGAATTCTGAACATTTTACACCGTTTGACTTTGTCGAACGCTTTTTCCAGGTCAACAAATCCTATGCACGTGTCTTGATTTTTCTTCAATTTTACTTCGATTATCAATCTCAACGTCAGAACGGATTCTATGGTGGCTTTACCTTTCCTAAGGCCAAACTGATCGTCACCCAACAGATCCCCAGTTTCCTTTTCCATTCTTCTGTATATTAATCTTACCATATTACAGCCAGCCGTGGTGGCCAAGCGGTTAAAGGCGCTACAGTCGGCAACCGCGCGACCGCTACGGTCGCAGGTTCGAATCCTGCCTCGGGCATGGATGTGTGTGATGTCCTTAGGTTAGTTAGGTTTAAGTAGTTCTAAGTTCTAGGGGACTGATGACCTTAGAAGTTAAGTCCCATAGTGCTCAGAGCCATTTGAACCATTTGAACCATATTACATTAGCACTCAACTAAATTTAGATCTGCAATCACATCCATCACAACCTAGTGACAAGAGGAAAGTTACTATCAATCGTCTACAGAACCACCCAGCCTAATTTTTAAACAATTTTTGTACAATATGAAATACAAAAAAGATCATTTCTTAGGGTAAAGTAAAAAGATAATTTCTGATGGATTGGTATCAGTAAAATAGGCCACACTCACAGCAAAATGATAAAATGATCATCTCCTGTGCAACGATAAGTTCAAAAGAAATTGTGTTCACAACGAGTAAATAACAAAATCAATTTGGCTCGCACTTTTAGAGAAAGTATTCGGGCACCCAGCCAACACACAACAGCCATAACATGGCACACTGTACTCGCAGACTTTCCAATTCACTTAGTGTACAGGCTGCACTCTTCATTGCACACTGTGCTGTGTCACTCGGCTGACCAAAATGCTTGCGTCAGTCACTGAAGCGACCAATTGGTGCTCTTGTCATACGGCAGTCTTGTTTTCGTCTCCACAGGAATCGCCATGTACTAGTCCAAGAAAAGGCACGAAACACCCATCGGCTTCTTTGTGTCAACACAGTAGCCATGCCCCGCACTGACCACCAGCAAGGTCCCGTAGACAGTTCCTTGGGCCGCGCAGGATTAGCCGAGCGGTCTAGGGCGCTGCAGTCATGGACCGTGCGGCTGGGCCCGGCGGAGTTTCGAGACCTCCCTCGGGCATGGGTGGGTGTGTTTGTCCTTAGGATAGTTTAGATTAAGTAGTGTGTAAGCTTAGGGACTGATGGCCTTAGTAGTTAACTCCCAGAAGATTTCACACACGTTTGAACATTTTGAACAATTCCTTGGCTTACCCGCTAGTTCCTGATTCTTCACCAACTGACGACGTTCGCCCACATCTCCTTTCACTCGGCCCCATCGAGGCTCACGTCAGCCACGTGCGCGGGCAGCCCGCCCTCTCACGGCGCCAGAGCAACAAGACACCAAGCGTAATAACTCTGGTCACGCGCGAAATAAATGTACCACTCGATCTGGCACAATGTCCTTCAGGAACGTTTACAACGTTAGCGCTTCTCTTGCGTTTCTTCTCAAAGCTGAGGACAACACCCATCTTGACGAATCCTCGTCATGTAACGTAGAATGAAGGAAAATTATGGTTTAACCGCCTGTCGACGCCAAGGTCTTTAGAGACGTAGTAAACGCTAGGACGGGCGAAAGACAGTGGACTAATGAAACCCTATACTTTTTTTAAAGGAACTATGGTGGCATTCGCCTTAAATGCTTTAGGTAAGGCAAGGGCACATTAAATATCGGCGGCCGAAAGTGGTATACCTCCGAGGTATATGTTCAACGTCTTTCCACTCCACCATCTTGCTCGATAGTGAATACAGTTTGTGTTTTGAACGAGGCATTGTGCACTGTAGGAGAGAACATTAATTTGGCTGTAAAACATAGCTTGGTCACTTAATTTTCCGCTGGTAACGGGTCCTTTCGAAGTACACAAAAGGTATTGCCAAACACAATTCTGGTGAAGTACGACAATTTTAGGTCAGTTCGAGTAGTTTAGAGAGAAAACTACGAAATTATCCACATTTCCTGTACGACACGAAAGCCACTGAACAGTCTTAGCACTGGAGTGAAACTGTGCAAACAGTACATGAAACACCTGGAAAATCACAAGGTAGATACAGTGGAAAACTGTGGAACAACAGAACACGTAACACATTTCTGTTTGCAAGAAATTGACCTATTTCTTCATTGTGGATGGTCTTCCCAAACCAACTGAAAAAGCTGTTGAAGCTACAGATTGTTGAGTAGGCTGTCGAGTAAGTGTGCAGCTCGAAGTGTTTTTAGGTAATATAACCCACTACGTTACTCTGGAAGGCCAGTATCGATTGAAGACCAAGGCATCGTCATTAGTGGGATAGGGCTCCTCCTGTTCTCCATAAACATACATAATCTGTCTGATAGCGTGAACTGCAACCGGCGACTGTTTACTGTTCTAGCTGTAGTGTATGAGGAATCGTCGTCTTTCAATGACTGTAGGAGAATACAGAATGAATCGACCAGTTCTGATGAATAGCGCTTTCCTCTAAATGTTCGAAACTCTCAGTTAATGTGTATGAATAGGAAAAAAAACATCCTGTACTCTTCGAATAAAATATTAGTTATATGAATGCGTGGTCCGAAACAACAGGCACCAAGCATTGATGTAAGTGATTCGCCTCGAAGGGCAACGAATTCACCTTCTTCAGTACGGATGCACAAATACTTATGATCGAATCTCAGAGTAGCGAGCATGGAGGAAATGAATATGGACTGCGGACACGTGGCGCTGGGTGGGTCTGTCGATATGTAAGCCAAAATAGTCCACTCTACCCGGGTGGCGCAATGTGTTAACGAAGCTACCCTGTAAGCAGGAGATCCTTGCTCCGAAAACCGCTCCGTCACGCGTTTTCACTCGCCGCCGCTGGTTCCGCGAAAACTCCTGATGCAGCTGACGTCACTAGTCCCTTTCCTTTCTTTTCTTCCCCCCCCCCCCCCCCTCCGCCACAACCTTCAATTTACATAAAAGATTAGTTGTGTGCAGCGTGACACGTCGATTAAATATCTAGTCGTAACGGTGCAAAGCTACAATTACATCTAGGCCTACATCCACATGACTGTTGTGCAGTTAAAAATGTGTGGAGATCGTTTTGACACCCTTATGTGTCCAATAAAGCGTAAACAGAAGTGAGGGTCCGCTATATTCACTGTCTTCTTCGTTTTGTTGTCTATCAATGCTTACCCATTTTAGCGAAATACAATACAGATATGTAGATATATGTTTGTGTGTATGTATTAGGGTCTGTATGAGAAATCTGATGGTTCATCAGTGCTAACATAATTTTTAAAATTACATGTTGTATTCTTGTTGATTATTCTATGGTAAAGAAAGCCAATCGGTTGATTTCTGTGTGTTTACACATAGCTACGGGACACTGATCGTCTCCGATACAATGCAGTCGTTAAATCTGGCAAATCAGTAACTAAGAATCGTTCATCTGTGAAGATTTTATGGATCTTTTTACTTCTTTCACATATTATTTTTAATGTATTGCATAAAATATTTTATCGTCTCTTCGTATGCCATTTAGTGGTCTTTGGTCGCTGATAATCTGATGTACAGTACATCAACTATGTCTGACACTCAAGTAACATATCTAATGTGAGCAGTTGAATGGAATGGACAGTGTCTTGAAAGGAGGATATAAGATGAACATCAACAAAAGCAAAACAAGGATAATGGAATGTAGTCTAATTAAGTCGGGTGATGCTGAGGGAATTAGATTAGGAAATGAGGCACTTAAAGTAGTAAAGGAGTTTTGCTATTTGGGGAGCAAAATAACTGATGATGGTCGAAGTAGAGAGGATATAAAACGTAGGCTGGCAATAGCAAGGAAAGCGTTTCTGAAGAAGAGAAATTTGTTAACATCCAGTATTGATTTCAGTGTCAGGAAGTCATTTCTGAAAGTATTCATATGGAGTGTAGCCATGTATGGAAGTGAAACATGGACGATAAATAGTTTGGACAAGAAGAGAATAGAAGCTTTCGAAATGTGGTGCTACAGAAGAATGCTGAAGATTAGATGGGTAGATCACATAACTAATGAGGAAGTATTGAATAGGATTGGGGAGAAGAGAAGTTTGTGGCACAACTTGACCAGAAGAAGGGATCGGTCGGTAGGACATGTTCTGAGGCATCAAGGGATCACCAATTTAGTATTGGAGGGCAGCGTGGAGGGCAAAAATCGTAGAGGGAGACCAAGAGTTGAATACACTAAGCAGATTCAGAAGGATGTAGGTTGCAGAAGGTACTGGGAGATGAAAAAGCTTGCACAGGATAGAGTAGCATGGAGAGCTGCATCAAACCAGTCTCAGGACTAAAGACCACAACAACAACAACAACGTGTGTCTTACAGATGCTATCGGTTGTTCTGCAGTAATTGGACTTATGTATATCTTTGATAACATCGTATCAGCTGCTGCTAGTTGTCAAACTGTACTACGTAGTGCACCGTTGCCCGTATAACACCTAAGATCGTGATGTTGATGTGGGTCCACTCCCAATCTAATAGTGGCATATGACGTGCACCTTTTATGGGCAAAGAAAAATAATTTGAAAATTACAATATGTAATGCATAATATCACACTTGTAAGCAGGAAAATATCACGGGAATTTGGTATGTTACTGTAAGTTGTGTAATGTGTTCTTTATACATGGCGATATGTGTAGATGTATGTAATCAATGTGATACTCTTCCACATTGGATTTACATGTACTTGAAATTGAGAAGTAGTGGAAATTATATAATCGCAATATTTAAATAAAGGTCGATTGCATACAGACTACTAAGGACTGTGTTTTCTTTTATTAAGAATTTAGAGGCTACGAATCCACACAGAAAAAAAAAATTCACGAATGCCCTGCAGAGGGTTAATTGAACAATATTCGAGCTATTTCTCTGCTCTTCTACTCCCAAACAGCTCGCTGGATGAACGAACACTTGAAACGGAACGAGCTCGTAAGGTCAGTCGTAGAGTAGGCCAATGGTCGACTTCTGTCTTTTGGGATTATTCTAGAAACACTTACGTCATTTATAAAGGAAACCACGTACTGACTATTGTTGCAGTATTTGGGATCTCCACCACGTCGGTTTAAAGGAATACATCGAACCAATTAAGAGTAGGCTGTAATTAGTGTTTAACGTCCCGTCGACAACGAAGTCATGAGAGACGGAGCACAAGCTCGTAACTGGGAAAGATGGACATCGGCCATGCCCTTTCAAAGGAACCATCCCGGAATTTGCCAGAAGCAATTCAAGGAAACCAAAGAAAACCTAAATCAGAATGGCCGGACGCGGGTTCCAATCGTCGTCCTCCCAAATGCGAGTCCAGTGTGCTAATCACCGAGCTATCGCGGTCGGTCACCAATTCGGAGGCGTGCTGCTAGATTTGTTACTGGTAGGTTCGACAAATGTGCAAGTATTACGGAAATACTCTCTGAACTCAAATGGGAATCTCTGAAGGGAAGAAGTTATTTTCGCGAAAAACGATTGAGAATGTTTAGAGACAGAATGCAGAATGATTCTACTGCCAAGAACATTCATCACGCACAACAATCACGAAGACAAAACTAAAGTAAACTAAACTCATCTTGAACAGGCGAAGAAGGCCCAACGGTACCGACATGTCGCCACGTCATGTTCAGCCCAGAGGAGTCACTGCATGCGGATATGGAGGGGCATGTGGGCAGCACACGGCTCTCCCGGCCGCTTTTCAACAGCGCTCGGCAGACGGGATGGTCATCCATTCAAGAGCTAGACCAGCCCGACAGCGTTTAACACCGGTGATCTGACGGGAACCGGTGTTATCACTGCAGCAAGGCCGCTGGCGATAACGAAGACAAGGTAAGAGAAATTAGGACTGGCACAGCAGCACACACATGTTTTCTCCCTCGCTCCATTTGGAACAGGGACAGAATAGGGAGTATACTGTACATTTGTGTCCAAAATGTTTGACAGAACAGACACCACACATATACACGTATATAGTATATACGAGGCCTGTTCAGAAAGTAAGCTCCGATTGATTGCCAAATTGAAACCACAGTGAACATCAGAAATGTTTTACTTGTAACAATTAGCTACACCTTTCAGCTACTTCTCTACGTAGTTGCCGTTCTGACTTAGACTTTTGTCATAGCGTTGTACCAACTTTTCAATAGCCTCATCATAGAAGGCAGCCGCCAGTGCTTTCCGCCAATTCTCCACGCTGGCCTACACCTCGTTGTCTGTGTCAAAATGTTGTCTTCAAAGACAGCGGTTCATGTGACCAGAGATGAAACTCAGGGGGAGATAATTGCGGACTGTATTGTGGGTAATCTAACATTTCCATTTGAAAACGATGCAGGAGCATCTTCATTGCCCATGCAGAATGCGGCTGAGAATTGTCGTGAAGACGAAACAGCACGACAGTTATGTAATGTTAGCTGCATAGCTCCAGGCGAAATTTCTCACCAGGCCCTCGTACTTGGCGGCAGACACTATTTTCTAGACATCTTTACGCACTCACTGCGAGCTCAGAAATGAGAAGAGCGACGTGATGCTAACTGGGGTTATACTAGAGACACTACCCAACACATCTGTGCAAAGCTTTATCGGATTTTCATAGTCGTTTCCATTTCGCGACCGATCGGAGCTTACTTTCTGAACGCCCCTTGTATGTAAGCTTGACTGCTGTGATATCTCAGTGCGTGTGCACAATAGGGTCCGAACCTCTAGCAGAATACAGAAGATGCTACGATCAAATAAGGTACATGCAGAGCCACGCTACTTTGTAGTCTGCGATAAGTTGAGAATTTGTGTCGGACGGAAATCGTGCTCAGTTAGCCTGTGTTGTTAAGGCGAGCGCTCGCGTGCAGCGGGAAATCCATCTTTGAATATCGGTGTGGCACAAATTTTCTTCGACTACTGAACTGCTTCAATGCCCAATTACGATTGACGTCGATATCTCACTCGAAATAAGAATAGAGAATGACTAGCAGTGGTACAAGAAACCCTCGGCTATCCACTGTCTGATGCTTTGCGATGTAGATACAGATGTCATGTTGAGTGTCGTGTCTTATATTTCCGTCCATTTACAGATGTGAAATCTAAATAATATCATAGATAACTCAAACTAAAGTGGCCACTGTATGTACAATCTCTTTTCAAAACTGTTAAAAGGGCTTCATTACAGGAGAGTATTAAGAGATTTCAACGTCATGATGTTTACTGAACGTGGCGTTTATTTCGAAAAGCCTGGGTATGTCTGCCCATCAGAAGCAATATTCGTTGAAATGTAGATGACAGCTGAACAAAGCCAGCTTCCGTCGGCTAATAACCTTTGTTAGGGTCCGCGCTCTTCCTTAGTTTCGACTGCCAGCCAGCATTCGGAGCCATCTGCGTAGGCTCAAATTTTTCATCTCCGCTGCTCCGTTGAAGAGAATCAGAGAGAGAGAGAGAGAGAGAGAGAGAGAGAATAGAGAGGAAGAGAAACTGATAAAAAAGGGCACCTGTCGCAGGAACTGTGGCTTATATAGTGCTTGGCGGGTAGCTGGGAATAAAAAGAGAGCCAGTTAACGAAATTGCGAATTATATTCGCTCCCTGTGGTGGCAGGAAGTCGTAGGTCGGCAAGACGTACGGTCGGCTCGAGGCGATAGAGAAGAAGCATTGTCTCCGCGGAAGGTGAGGAGAGGGGAAAATGGATGAAATAAGACCAGCGGAAACTCGTATTCCGATTCTATCTGGAGAATAATGTTCTCCACCCTGGGCTCGGCGTTGGTTCTTGCTCAGGAGTTCTGCAGCTCGTTTATGAGAAATTTCGTACCCGCAAATATGTTTACTTTGAGCTATCGCACATACGTTACAGAACATTCAAGACTCCAGCCTGCATGTTCTCAGATGCCTGCAAGGCCAAGTATAAAAAACGTTACGGCAAAATATAACCGTATTTTTGTATGTTCAGAATTTTCGACAGTAACAAGGACACGGGAGCGTCTGTCGGCAGATATTTATGCAATTAACGTCTTGTCACCGTACAAAGGCGTATAAAGAAGTCTTTGAAAATAGTACAACATAAGGACACAATAATCAGAAATTGGTGACGTCAATCCACATTCGACTTGCAGTAGTTAAATGTACTATGTTGTGTCGAATGAAACAGGCTTTATAAATATCTCTGAATAATTAAATTCCGTGTTTGCGTTTGTCAGAAGTTATTTGTCTTCATGCCATCTACCATTTTTCTATCTTCTACTCGTCTCTCGATATGTACTTAACGGCTACATTTGAAACTCATTTGTTGTGATAGAAAGCACAGAACTGCCCTCATAAGTAGTTATAAATGGTTCAAATGGCTCTGAGCGCTATGGGACTTAACTTCTGAGGTCATCAGTTCCCTAGAACTTAGAACTACTTAAACTTAACACTCATCCATGCCCGAGGCAGGATTCGAACCTGCGACCGTAGAGGTCACGCGGTTCCAGACTGTAGCGCCTAGAACCGATCGTCACCCCGGCCGGCAAGTAGTTATTCTATACTATAATTCTTATGCGCCAGGAAAACAATTTCGACACTTAATCTAACCTGTAGTGTTTACTACAAGCATACACACACACACACACACACACACACACACACACACACTTTCATAATCCAGGGCAACTGAAAAATCGTATTGCACAGCATAGACTAATAACTCATCAACAAAAGGATACTGAACTGAATAATGTTTACCAACTGCTTATAACGCCCAGTAGTGCTAATGCCGATGTTTCCTTGGTTTTGTAATTATAGACTTAAGAACACAACGATAAGTAATCCATCAAAATCAAGACATAATTTACATTGTCCTATCACATTATGGAACTGTCAAAAGCTTGAATAACGAGCATTTGTAATGTGCATCACTGTTAGACGTGCTGGAAGAGAGCCAATGACGTTCTAAAAGATACCGACAGTGATGTGGGAGCTATGCCGACTGCAGTGCCATGGTCCTATTGCACGAACAATCCGATCGAAGCCACCCACAGTTTCCTGACTAGGTTTAAATCAGCGGCATTCGGTGGCCAAGGGAGTATGGTTAACACCTCCTGGTGCTTTTCGAACCACGCACATACACAGTTGCATGACTCTGTATTGTGCTGCTGGTAAATGCCATCAGGCCGAGGAAAAACAAACTGCGTGTACGGGTGTACATGGTCCTCGAGGATAAATGCGCACTGACGTTGATCCATTGTGCCCTCCAGAATAATAAGGTAACACAGGGAACGCCACGACAACTTCGCAAGACCGCATCGCTGGATTCTTTGCTTTCACACACTTTATGCCATTTACTCCAATGCCTATCTGCCCGATGGAGCATAAAACGTGGTTCTTCTCAAAAGGCCATCTGTCACCACTCAGTGGACGTCCAGTTATAGTATTGGTGTGCAAATTCCAGTTGCCGATGAACAGCAGTCAGCAAGGGTGACAATAGGACGCCTGCTTCGGTGGCCCATTCGCCGACGGTCGCCGAGGAGACACTGTGAGTATCCCCGGGCCTGTAGCTGATGATCAGCTCTGTCGTCAATAGCCCGTTGATTCGCCATCACTTTTGGATGGCGCCATTTTGGCATTTACGGTATACTTTAACCACGGCAGCCCGTGAACAGTTCCCAAACTTGTCCATTTCGTAAAAGCTTCTACCCTTGACTCGACAAGCAATGAGGATGCCCTTTAGGACGTTAGGTAAACTGCTCCGTTTCCGCATTACGGCAGCGAGTGCATGTTTTTCCGCTTCCACCCTCCCCCCCCCCCCCCCTACACGCTCTATATACCCTCCGCCGATAGTGAATGATTATTGCCCGTTGACGTCGAACGTAGGCGGCGGTCATGTTAATGTGGCCTTACCGCCTGTAAATATCTTCTTAACCGACTATAATAATAAAGGATTTGCCACAGCTGCAGCGGTGTTTATTCAATATGCATAAGTGTTGCTATGGACGACCGTGCAGAAAACTGTTATATCACACTAACATGCGAGATCACCTTGCAACCACTTCAGAAAGAAGCCACAGTCGTATCGGCATTCGTCAACGTACTTGATAGCATGCAAAGAGAAACTGCTTATTATTAATGGTTTGTGACTGAATATTTATAAATGTTTTCCGATACTTTAGAATATTCACGGATCCTGAATCGAATCCATAAGATAGCAGGCATGCAACGGGACACTGTTATGAGTAAGTAAGAAGTAATGACTCGGTTTGGACCTAACAAATTCATGAGTAGGTTGGTTAATAAGTATGTTTACAGGCTTCACATGAGTCCACAAAACAGCAGATATAAAATTCATTTTCACTATGACTAAACGGAATAGAGCACACGACTTTAAACGTACTAATATCTCTTCCGTAATTTAGGAGAGGACGATAACTTTGAATCTGTAGCATGCAGGATTAAAAAGACAATATTCCTCGTCGTATTCAGTTTCCATTTAAGCAAGTTTAAGCAACATGTGTAATTTAGTTTTACCGGGCGCATGAATAATATCGCATGCCTAAACGCGGAATAATCATGAGCAAACGGCGCAGAAAGTTAGCTAGCAGTCCACTAAATCACCCAATCAATTAGTTTGGACTTCCACACAGCAAATAATTGATATGACCTCACCCAATCCTATAATCAGCACATAACATCAGACAAAACCAATATTCCTCTCTAGTCTGAACATAGAACAAAACTCCTCCAAGTACATCACCAAGAACGTTCTAAACCACGGAGGGTTCCCATTCGTCAAACACAAAATGACTACAGAAAGTGGCAAAATCGCCTCGGTTACCATGCAAATAGCTTAGCGAAACAACTTAAATCGATCAGTCGAACCTGAATGTAGCACATACTAGTATGTTGGAAAGGGAACTGTTGTGACCTACTACAGGCAAAATATAGCGGGAAGAAATTAAACTGCAGAATGAACAGGCAACTCTCACATTGCCATCTCTTCTCCCTACACTTTGTTTCATTTGTGGTATTTTCTTCTGCTTTCTTCATTCTTTCTTATATTAAAGATGAAAATAGTCATGATAAGCGGTAGCCCTCTGCTAAATTCTTCATATCACTAATGTGTCCGTTGTAAATTTCGTTGTTTTGCAAATTAGTTTGCGGTCTTAAACTTCATTCCATTGGCCTCGAAAGTTATCAAGACCTGTCCAATGTTCTTTATACGCATGTGTGTTCACTATAATCCGCTCTTGGTTTTTGCTGAGGGTTGCATTTGACTGCCTTTAACATACAAACTCATACAGATCATGTAAGTGCGAATCATTAATACTGAAATTTGAAGTAAATGTGAATAACATTTTATATTATTTGTTACTAAAATTGAAACTGATTAATCAAACTCTACAAATACGCTAAATAAAAATCATGACTTGCAACGTAATTGGTCTACAATTGTTTCATCACGCACACATCGGATAATGATTCTGATAGCATAAAGAAAACCCACACTATCTGTTCTACGAGTTTGTAGCTAACCACATGTGAAACAACACCACCTTGAGGTTAGAGGACAAATTTTCACCTACCTCTCATCTAGAAATTGATTTAAACCGGAAATAAAAGTGATACTGTAATCTAGCGTGCAATAAGTGATTATGCAATGCACTAGCTTGGTCCTGACCGTGTGATCTCTATCATTTTGTATCTTTAGATCTGAATATTCTCACGAGAAATAGTTTTCCAGTAAACCTCAACACAACTCCTGAATCTCGTAATAAAACAGTGAATTTTGAAACATAGCGTTAAATCGGGATGTATATACAAATGGTCACAAAAGTTGAATTTTGTTGCTAACAGATAGTTGTGTAACATATTAGAAATATTGTCTCCAATTTTCAGAGGTTAATTCGTGCTGCAAATGATGTAAAAGCCATCTTGTTTTAACCAATTCGCAGTGCCACGCTCCTTTTTGTACACGACTCTCTCCTTGTTTGCGATATTTTACTACTGCCTGCCATCAGAGAAGACGTCTATAGTGTGTAGACGGCTGTTAGTCAACTTACGATGTGATTAATTACGTTTTATCACAGAAATGTACACTTGTGGAACAAAAAACCCGAACGACAGCTTTAATACACTCAATTGGCATAGACGAGCAAAAGTAACATTTTGCTCATCTGCTATTGTTAAAATTACCTCATATGACACTTGTCTGTGGTTCAGTGATGGTAACACTGGAAGAATCAGTATCCTCATACGACTAGGAATCAATGCAGGTTACTTCACTGGAGACCCACTGAAGGAAGAGCTACCTGAAGACCAAAAAGACCAGATATATGATTCTGGCCAACATTAAGGTACGTATTTCTGTGATAAATGCTACTAAATATATTAGCTGCATTTCCGGCAACATCCATTTTTTCAATGTACAATAAACAATTTCTGCTGAACCATTGCAGATAATAAGTTGAAATTCGATAACGAGTTTTTTAACAGTTCAACACAACTTTTTGTGTTATCAATTTATTTGAACGTGCATTACCGCAGAATTTATTTGAAGTTTTGCGAAATAAAAATTGCTATGTATCATACACATATATTTCAAAATTGTTGTGAGTGTTCTCAGACTGATATTAAGAAAAACTGTAATGCAGTTTGTTTATCTAATTACTAGGAATAACCCACCGCATTTTGAAAGTGATAAGTATAGTACTGGTTGAGAAAATGTTCCTGACGTGATAGCGTGTGTTCTGAAAGGAACCTGCAAGTAATCTCTCAAACTGTGAAAGTTACACTGGCTTGTGCGTACCCATATATTTTCTCGTATGTGCTCCCTTAAAGATAGAACTGCGACAAAGGTGGTGTGTGACGAAGATGTGAAAGTCATATTGATTTCAATATAGAATAAGTACATGAAAGTATGGGGAAATAATAGCGAGTTGATGTCGCACTCCAAAATTCGACTCAAATTGCGTTTAGATATGCAGGCATATGAACATCAAACATCGTATGTAGTGCAAACCAATACAGAAATATTCAGGAACAAAGGAATTTTATTGCTTGTAATAAAGCTCACAAAATACTTTTATTTAAAGAACAATAACGGTAGTCGGACATAACATGAATAACAGTAGACACTATGTAACTGACGTAACATATAGGCAATAAATAATTCAATTACACAAACATCCAAACGCTCAGACGCTTCTTACAAATACGAGTGATAAAAAGGTTTCATTTTACGAAAGGAATAAGACTATATCGAAATTGAATCAACCAATTATTTATTTATTTATTTACATGTAAAATTCCGTAGGACCAAATTGAGAAGCAGATCACCAAGATCATGGAACGTGTCAGTACATGAAATTACAACATGAAAGTAATAACACATAAAAATAAAATATTTATGAATCCGAAAAAACTCAAACCATACGTTTAAGTAAACGAAATAAATAATACAACAAGAAGCAGCTTAATATTTCAAGGAGCTCCTCCACAGAAGAAGTGACCATGATGAAACTCTTCAGTTTCGATTCGAAAGCGCGTGGATTACTGTTAAGATTTTGAATTCTACTGGTAGCTTACTGAAAATGGATACGTCAGTATACCGCACCACTTTCTGCACAAGAGTTAAGGAAGTCCGATCCAAATGCAGGTTTGATTTCTGCCGAGTGTTAACTGAGTGAAAGCCGCTTATTCTTGGGAATAAGTTAATCTTGTTGACAAGGAATGACATTGAGGAATATATATATTGAGAGGCCAATGTCAAAATACCCAGAATCGTGAACAGGGGTCGACAAGAGGTTCGTGAACTTACACCACTTATTGCCCGAACCGCCCGTTCTGAGCCCAAAATATCCTTTTCGAATGGGAAGAGTTAACTCAAAACATAATACCATACAACATAAGCGAATGAAAATAAGCAAAGTAGACAAATTTTTGTGGCGACCGATCACTCACTTCAGATGCCGTTCGAATAGTAAAAGTGGCAGCATTAAGTCTTTGAACAAGATCCTGAACGTGGACTTTCCACGACAGTTTACTATCTATCTGAACACCTAGAAATTTGAACTGTTCAGTTTCACTAATCACATGCACAATGTGAAATTAAACCGTTATGTTTTGTTGAATTATGTATTAGAAAGTGTAAAAACTGAGTCTTACTGTGATTCAGCGTTAGTTTATTTTATACAGGCCATGAACTTACGTCATGAACTGCACTATTTCAGACCGAGACAATGTTGCACACAATATCCTTTACTACCAAGCTGGTGTCATCAGAAAACAGAGATAGTTTACAGTTACCAGTAATACTGGAGGGCATATCACTTATATAAATCATCAACTGGAGTGGCACCAACTCTGATCCCTGTGCCAACCCGCACCCCTTGACCGCACCCCACTCGGACCCCACATCACAGCCATTCTCAACACTGTAAATAATTATCATTTGCTTTCTGTTGATAACGTAAGAGGTGAACCAGTTGTGAGCTACTCCCCGTATTCCGTAACGGTCCAGCTTCTGGATCAATGTTTTGTGATTAACACAATTAAACGCCTTAGATAAATCAAAAAATATGCCTAGCTTTCGAAACCTTTTGCTTAATCCATCCAGTACCTCACAGGGAAAAGAGAATATAGCATTTTCAGTTGTTAAACGAATTCTAAAGCCGAACTATAAAATTGATAGCAAATCGTGTGATATAAAATGATCAATTATCCTTACATACACAACCTTTTCAATAACTTTAGCAAACACTAATGGCATAGAGATAGGTCTAAAATTGTCTACATTATCCCTTTCTCCCCTTTTAAAAAGCAGCTTTACTACTGAGTAATTTAATCGTTCAGGAAACGGAACATTTCTAAAGGAAAAATTACAAATAAGGCTAAATACAGGGATAACATGTGCAGTATAGTACTTTAATATTCTGCTAGGCACTCCATCATATCCATGAGAGTCCTTAGTCTTCAGTGATTTAATTGTTACCTCGATCTCCCCCTTGTCTGTATCGCAGAGGAGTACATAGGACATAAATCTCGGAAGGGCATTTGCCAAGACACTTATACAATTCCCTGTAGAAACCAAATTTTTATTTAGTTCACCAACAATGCTCAGAAAATGATTGTTAAATACGGTATACGTATCTGATATATCATTAACAGATTTATTTTTACTACGAACTGACTTTATATCGTCGACCTTGTGCTGCTGACCAGGAACTTCCTTCACAACTGACCACATGGTTTTAATTTTATCCTGTGAATTAGCTATTCTATTTGCGTACCACATACTCTTTGCCTTGCTAATAACATTTTTAAGCTCCTTAGAGTACTATTTCTAATAGGCTACTGTAGTTTTATTGTGACTACTTCAAACATCTTGTTATAATTCCCGCTCTGTTCTTCATGATACGCTTATCCCATTGCCCAGCCACCCAGGTTGCCTTTTAAATGGAAAACAAGTCTTAAATAGCATGAGAAATGTGTTGAGGAAAGCATTATATTTGTCGGCTACGTAAATGGAACTATAAACATCCTGCCACTCTTGTTCCTTGACGAGATTAAAAAAAAAAAAAAAAAAAAACTCTCTATTGCTGTTGGCTTAACTTTCCTACATAGTTTGTAATTACATGTGACATTTGTTTGAGTACAAAAGCCTTTTAGTGTTAAAATTTGTGCATTACGGTCTAAAGCCCATTCACTCTTTTACTAACAGAATGACCATCTACTAATTAAGACTAAATAAAAATATTGTCTAAAGCTCTGCCACTGTTCCCCTGCACCGTAGTTGGAGAAAACACAATCTGCATCAGATCACATTTCTTTGTGATTGTGCGATTGTGTATTCATAAACTACAACCTGCTAAGACAAAGGGATTAGTAGTCACTAACAGCCAGGTGGTAAATTTTTCTCAGATTTATAAAGAAAAAATGTTCTCCCAAATATCACAAATATACAAAAATTTTCAAGACGACAAGTTGCTAATCGTTTTCATGGTACATACCCGTCATGTAACCATAGTAACGACATTTGAATTTACACAAAAGGACAAACAATGAATCTCCAATCATCTACATGTTATATTAGAAATTATCTTCGCATGCTAAGGAATTAATGTGATGAATAAGCAAGATATCACGATAAACAGGAAGTTGGTTGAGGGTCATATTTTCATTGCTGGCCCAGACTTTTATGGCAATGGCGTTCGTTTGTCGCCTCTGTCCTTCACCGAATGGTACGTCTAATTGGTGTGCAAATGGTTCAAATGCCTCTGAGCACTATGGGAGTTAACTTCTGAGGTCATCAGTCCTCTAGAACTTAGAACTACTTAAACTAACTAACCTAAGAACATCACACACATCCATGCCCGAGGCAGGATTCGAACCTGCGACCGTAGCGGTCGCGTGGTTCCAGACTGTAGCGCCTAGAACCACTCGGCCACCGCCGGCGGTGGAAATGGATAGGTTAAAGTTAGATATAGTGGGAATTAATGAAGTTCGGTGGCAGAAGGAACAAAACTTCTGGTCAGGTGAATATAGGGTTATAAATACAAAATCAAATAGGGGTAATGCAGGAGTAGGTTTAATAATGAATAAAAAAACAGGAATACGGGTAAGATACTACAAACAGCATAGTGGGCGTATTATTGTGGCCAGGATAGATACGAAGCCCACTCCTACCACAGTACTACAAGTTTATATGCCAACTTGCTCCGCAGATGACGAAGAGATTGATGAAATGAATGACGAGATAAAAGAAATTATTCAGATAGTGAAGGGAGACGACAATTTAATAGTTATGGGTGACTGGAATTCGATACTGGGAAAAGTAAGAGAAGGAAACGTAGTAGGTGAATATGGAATGGGGGTGAAGAATCAAAGAGGAAGCCGCCTGGTAGAATTCTGCACAGAGCATAACTTAATCATAGCTAACATTTGGTTCAAGAATCATGAAAGAAGGTTGTATACAGGGAAGAAGCCTGGAGATACTCGAAGGTGTCAGATAGATTATATAATTGTAAGACAGAGATTTAGGAACCAGGTTTTAAATTGTAAGACATTTCCAGGGGCCGATGTGGACTCTGGCCACAATCTATTGGTTACGAATTGTGAATTAAAACTGAAGAAACTGCAAAAAGTTGGGAATTTAAGGAGATGGGACCTGTATAATTTGAAACAACCAGAGATTGTAGAGAGTTTCAGGAAGAGCATTACGGAGAGAAGGACAAGAGTGGGGGAAAGAAATACGTAGAAGAAGAATGGGTAGCTTTGAGAGATGAAATAGTGAAAGCATCAGAGGATCAAGTAGGTAAAAAGACGAGAGATAGTAGAAATCCTTTGGTAACAGAAGAAATATTGAATTTAATTGATGAAAGGAGAAAATATGAAAATGTAGTAAATGAAGCAGGCAAAAAGGAATACAAAAGTCTCAAAAATGAGATCGACAGGAAGTGCAAAATGGCTAAACTGGGATGGCTAAAGGACAAATGTAAGGATGTAGAGGCGTTTATCACTAGGGGTAACATGGATACTGCCTACAGGAAAATTAAAGAGACCTTTGAAGAAAAGAGAACCACTTGCATGAATATCAAGAGCTCAGATGGAAACCCACTTCTAAGCAAAAGGGAAAGCAGAAGGTTGGAAGGAGTATATTGAGGGTCTATACAAGGGCGATGTTCTTGAGGACGATGTTATGGAAATGGAGGTAGATGAAGATGAAATGGGAGATATGATACTGCGTGAAGAGTCTGACAGAGCACTGAAAGACCTAAATCTAAACAAGGCCCCAGGAGTAGACAACATCCCATTAGAACTACTGATAGCCTTGGGAGAGCCAGCCCTGACAAACCTCTACCATCTGGTGAGCAAGATGTATGAGACAGGCGAAATACCATCAGACTTCAAGAAGAAGATAATAATTCAAATCCGAAGGAAAGTAGGTGTTGACAGAGGTGAAAATTATCGAACTATCTGTTCAATAAGCCACGGCTGCAAAATACTAACGCGAATTATTTACAGACGAATGGAAAAACTGGTAGAAGCCGACCTCGTGGAAGATCAGTTTGGATTCCGTAGAAATGTTGGAACACGGGAGGCATTGACTAAGGAAAGGCAAACCTACGTTTCTATCTTTTGTATACTTAGAGATAGCTTTTGACAATGTTGACTGGAATACGCTCTTTGAAATTCTGAGGGTGGCAGGGATAAAATACAAGGAGCGAATAGCTATTTACAATTTGTACAGAAAGCAGATGGCAATTATAAGAGTCAAGGGGCATGAAGGGAAACAGTTGTTGCTAAGGGAATGAGACAGGGTTGTAGCCTATCTCCGATGTTATTCAATTTGTATATTGAGCAAGCATTGAAGGATACAAAAGAAAAGTTCGGAGTAGGTATTAAAATCCATGGAGAAGTAATAAAACCTTTGAGGTTCGCCGATGACATTGTAATTCTGTCAGAGACAGCAAAGGACTTGGAAGAGCAGCTGAACGGAATGGACAGTGTCTTGAAAGGAGGATATAACATGAACATCAACAAAAGCAAAACGAGGATAGTGGAATGTAGTCGAATAAAAACGGGTGATGCTGAGGGAATTAGATTAGGAAATGAGACGCATAAGGTAGTAAATGTGTTTTGCTATTTGGGGAGCAAAATAACTAATGATGATCGAAGTTAAGAGGTTATAAAAATGTAGACTGGCAATGACAAGGAAAGCGTTTCTGAAGAAGGGAAATTTGTTAACATCGAGTGTAAATTTTAGTGTCAGGAAGTCGTTTCTGAAAGTATTTGTATGGAGTGTAGCCATGTATGGAAGTGAAACGTGGACGTTAAATAGTTTAGACAAGACGAGGATAGAAGCTTTCAAAATTCGGTTCTACAGAAGAATGGTGAAGATTAGATGGGTAGGTATTGAACAGAATTGTGGAGAAGAGAAATTTGTGGCAGAAATTGACTATAAGAAGGGATCGTTTGGTAGGACATATTTTGAGCCTTCAAGAGATCACCAATTTAGTATTGGAGGGCAGCGTGGAGGGTAAAAATCGTAGAGGGAGACCAAGAGATGAATACACTAAACAGATTCAGAAGGATGTAGGTTGCAGTAGGTACTGGGTGATGAAGAAATTTGCACAGGATAGAGTAGCATGGAGAATGGCATCTTACCAGTCTCTGGACTGAGAACCACAACAACAACATCCCTCTACATACTGTATCACCCTTTCAATATCCTCATACACTTTCTCTATCACTTAATCTTCAGCTTGCGAAGTCGGCATGTATACCTGAACTATTGTTGTCACTGTTGGTTTGCTGTCGATTCTGACAAGAAGAACCATTTCACTCAACTGTTCAGAGTAACACACTCTGTGCCTATCTTCCTATTCATAACGAATCCTACTCCCGTTATACAATTTTCCGCTGCTGTTGATATTAGCCTATGCTCATCTGGCCAGATATCCTTGTCTTCTTTCCGCTTCACTGCACTGACCCCTACAATATCTTGATTGAGCCTTTCCATTCCCCTTTCCAGATTTTCTATTTTTCCTACCACGTTTAAGCTTCTGACATTCCACGCCCAGACTCATAGAACTTATCCTTCCGTTGATTATTCAATCTTTTTCTCATGATAACCTCCCCCATGGCAGTACCATCTCAGCAATCCGAATGGGGGACTTTTCAGGAATCTTTTGCCAATGGGGAATTCATCATGACACTTCTTCAATTACAGGCGACATGTCCTGTGGATACACGTTACGTGTCTTTAATGCAGTGGTTTACATTTCTTCTGCGTCCTGATGCCGTTGATTATTCCTGATTCCTCCGCCTTGAGGTGCAGTTTCCCGCCTCTACGACAACAGAGTGACCTGAACATTTGTCCGCTCCTCCGCCCTCTTTGACAAGGACGTTGGGGAGTGATTTCTTATGACGGAAGTCTTTGGCCGCCGCCAAGGCGATTACTAATCGAGAATTGAGCAACGGTGGGATTCGAACACGGGACCGAAGACGTTTTGATTATGAGTAAAAGACGCTACCCCTAGCCACGGGTACACTAGTCAACGCAATTCACCGTTTTTTTTTCCTACCAACGTTGGTGATGTGCCTTTCGAAAGGCCCAGACTTATCGACTTATCTAGAAGCCTCAAATCAAATGTATCGTTCGTCCTCACACAATGTCCAGTACTGCTGTCCAGATGAAGGTTTTTCACGGCATCTGGTCTCTATGACATAGCACAGTAGATTTCGTTCCGATGATTCGTTATTGTGAACCTGTAGCGCGTCTCTAATGACTTCATCGTCGACAAAAAGTTTTTCACTAATCTTCCTTTAATTCTTCTTTCGTCCTCGTCCGCGACTGCGAACAACACTGCTTTGTGCATGGAACGGTGCTAATGAGAAGAGTAGACTAAATTGCTTCTCAGTGGCGGAATGCACACCACTTAGGGTGGCCGACCCCACCAACGGCAAGGTCCATGGTTCATGGGAGGATGTAGACGGATATGAAAATCTAATAGTCAAGGGATATTGGAATGTAGTTGTAGGGGAAGGAGTAGAAGAAAGAATACAGGAGAATATGGGCTTCGGACAAGGAATGAGAGAGAAGAAAGACTAATTCAGTTCTGTAACAAGTTTCAGCTAGTAACGGCGAATACTCTATTCAAGAATCAGAAGAGAAGGAGTTATACTTGGAAGAGGCCGGGTGATAAGGGTAGATTTCAGATTACATCATGGTTAGGCAGAGATTCCGAAATCAGATACTAGATTGTAAGGCGTACCCAGGAGCAGACAAAGGCTCACTTCACAATATAGTAGTGAGTTTAAGGTATTAGTCAGGAAGAATCAATACACAAAGAAGTGGGATACAGAAGTACTAAGGAATGACGAGATCTCTAAGATTGTAGCTACAGAAATAAGGAGTACCTCAGTAGGAAACATAGTTGATGAGGAATGCACATATCTAAAAAGGGCCATCACAGAAGATGGGAAGGAAAACATAGCTACAAAGAAGATTACTGAGAAGAAACCATGGGTAATAGAAGAAATACTTCAATTTATCGATGAAAGGAGGAAGTACATAAATGTTCTGGTAAACTCAGGAATAAAGAAATACAAGTCGCTAAGAAAGGAAGTAAATGGGAAGTGCAGGGAAGCTATGACGAAATGCCTGCAGCAAAAATGTGAAGACATTGAAATAGAAATGATTGTCGGAAGGACAGGCTCAGCGTACAGGATGGTAAAATAACTTTCGGTGACATTAAAAGCAAGGGTGATAACATTACGGGTGCTATGGGAGTTCTACTGATAAATACAGAGGAGAGATCAGATAGGTGGAAAGAATACATCGAAAGCCTCTATGAGGGGGAAGATTTGTCTGGTGTGATAGACGAAGAGACAGGCGTAATTTAGAAGAGATAGGGCATCCAATATTACAATCAGAATTTGAAAGAGCTTTGGAGGACTTAAGACCAAATAATGCAGAAGGGATAGATAACATTCCATCAGAGTTTCTAAAATCGTTGGGGGAAGTGGCAACAAAACTACTAACACGTTGCTGAGTAGAATGTATGAGTCTAGCGACATACCACCAAACTTTCGGAAAAGCATCATCCACACAATTCCGAAGACGGCAAGAACTACAACTACGAAGATTACCACACAATCAGCTTAACAACTCATGTATCCAAGCTGTTTACAAGAATGATATACAGGAGAATGGAAAAGAAAATTGAGAATACGCTAGATGACGATCGTTTTGGCTTTAGGAAAGGTAAAGGCACGAGAGAGGCAATTCTGACGTTGCGGTTAATAATGGAATCAAGACACGTTCATAGGGCTTGTCGACCTGGAAAAAGCGTTCGACAATGCATAATGGCGCAAGATGTTCAAAATTCTGAGAAAAATTGGGGTAAGATGTAGGGAGAGACGGGGCATATACAATGTGAACAACAGCCAGGAGGGAATAATATGAATAGACGACCAAGAACGAAGAGCTCGTATTGAAAAGGGTGTGAGACAAGGATGTAGCCTTTCGCCCCTACTGTTCAATTTGTCCATCGAGGAAGCAATGATGGAAATAAAAGAAAGGTTCAGGAGTGGAATTAAAATTCTGAGTGAATGGATATCAATGATACGATTCGCTGATGACATTGCTATCCTGAGTGAAAGTGAAGAAGAATTACACTTTCTCCTGAACGGAATGAACAGTCTATGGAATGCAAAGAATGGATTGAGAGTAAATCAAAGAAAGAGGAAGGTAGTGAGAAGCAGTAGAAATGAGAACAGCGAGAAATTTTACATCCGGATTGATGAAGTAGATCAAGTTAAAGAATTCTACTACATAGGCAGTCAAATAACCAATGACGGAGGGAGCAAGAAGGACATAAAAAGCAACTAGCAATGGCAAAAATGGCATTCCTGTCCAAGAGAAGTCTACTGATATCAAATATCGTCCTTAATTTTGGGAAGAAATTTCTTAGAATGTACGTTTGGAATTGTATGTTAGTGAAATATGGACTGTGGGAAAACTGGAACAGAAGAGAATCCAAGCATTTGAGATGTGGTGCTACAGACGAATATTGACTGATAAGCTAAGGAATGAGGAGGTTCCGCGCAGAATCGGAGAGGAAGGGAATATGGGGAAAATACTGCTAAGGAGAAGGGACAGGATGATAGGACATCTGTGAAGACATGAGGGGATGATTTCTATGGTACTAGAGGGAGCTGTAGAGGGCAAAAATTGTAGAGGAAGACAGAGACTGAAATACATCCAGCAAATAATTGAGGACGTAGGTTGCAAATGCAACTCTGAGATGAAGAGGTTAGCACAGGAAAGGAATTCGTGACGTGCCGCATCAAACTAGTCAGAAGAGTGATGATAAAAAAAAAGTGTGCTTCTTACAATAGCCATTCAGGACGAAAAGAAGCGTATGTGGGCACTCTTTACTTAAGAACTCCCATCTTGCTGGTGTTGTGTGAAGGTGAGGGTTGTGACATTAGGGGCTTAGCTAGCAAGTTCGGTCACGTTGTCTAAATCACAGATCTTAATCCATCTCTTTAATTCCGTCATTTCATCTCTTACCAGACTGTTCAGTTTCTTAACATCACTATTTCATTTTGTTTTGCTAATCCTGTGTGGGTGAATTTATTGGATGTGCTTGTGATATATGAGAGAACTAGACTTATTTGGAGTTTTACAGATATTCTATATCGTAGTTGTCGTGATATGGCGATATGACTATCGGTGTGATTTTTAAGAAATCAAACGCAAAGGCAGTAAAGCTGAATGAAATAAGGAGGCAGTCAGGATATCCAGGACAGAGCGGATAAGAAATGGGAAATTAGGAGATAATGCACATGGAACAGCCACTCATGTGAAGAAGTGAGAAAAGAGCTCTTGAGTGGTGTGACCATGGTGAATGGAGCAAGGTGTATGGCAAAAACCAAATCTGAAATGGTCGCCACGAGGAAGAAGGAAGCGTGGACGGCCGAGATCAAAACGCAGAGCGGGAGTCATTAGCTTGATGTGGAGGATAGGTCTGAAAGAGGAAGACTGCTATGAACGTGAAAACGGACGAATGTGTATACAGGGCAGCTGCTGGAAAGTGGAGAAAGCCTTAAAGGTAAAAGAAGAGGTAGGATGGCCAATTGCTCTATATTATTTGCAGACATCTATCCAACCACTAGACATAGCGTTTGTTGGAGGATCTATAGCTTATTATAGTGAAATAGTGGAGCGAGAAATAACTTTCCTCAAAGTCTGCCTATAATCTTACAGAGATTCGTCAGTTTCTGGAGAACTTCACTTTAGAAAATAATCAGAGGTGATGACAGTGCATGGAAGCCGATGGCTTAACACCGTAATAAATGTATGTTCCTGGATGACTGTGAGCTGCGTTTGTTGTTATGGAGGAGTTCTAATTGATTGTATTGCAAGCAGTAAGAACAATTTATAGGCAAGGTTTCAGGATCAGTTAGATTAAATTATACGTAAAAGGCTCGGAATCCGTAATAAACTTTCTGTTTACAGTACAATGGATCCAACCTCGCAGATGATTTGCTAACGGGAAAACTCGGGGATTCTAAGTATGAATTAGACGTCTACATACGTATTTAAAGAAATGTAACGCTAGTGGCTGGAAAGCGGTTTGAGTCAAGTGAAAAAAAGGCAACTTTACAGTGGTGATCAGACGGCTTCTCAAAGTAGCACTTTAGCGATGGACGGTAAAAAAATAACAGAACTATACGGCACAATTGCTGCGAGTGAACTAAATGTTGGTTTGCTTTCTTGTTGAATTCCTGTATTAGAAGTTACTGACTGAGCACAATTTTCCAAAAAATGACCTCTTCCCATAGTTTTAAATCACTGACCACGTGACTCAGATGGTGAGTTTCTTCGACAATCAGACTTCGTAGTCTACTTCCTCCTATAATTCTTCTTTTATTTAACGACGATAATGTACAAAGATGAAACAAAGTAAATATAGTGGTATACGATGTCAGTAAAAGGTGACGGTTCATTATCTCTTAGGTTATACAGAGGGATCAGAGTGCAGCAGCCGGCCGCGGTGGTCTAGCGGTTCTAGGCGCGCAGTCCGGAACCGCGCGACTGCTACCGTCGCAGGATCGAATCCTGCCTCGGGCATGGATGTGTGTGATGTCATTAGGTTAGTTAGGTTTAAGTAGTTCTAAGTTCTAGGGGACTGATGGCCACAGATGTTAAGTCCCATAGTGCTCAGAGCCATTTGAACCATTTTTTTAGAGTGCAGCGTCCGGACATAAAGACAAAAAAGAGCTACTTAACTTAACCATCAGTTATCAACTTAATCACCTAATTATTATTCTATGGAATAATCGTGGAACATACACTGAAGTGAAGAAGATGGTGGAATCCCTCCTAATTTCCTGCCGGACTTGCTTTTCTCTGGCGTCGTGCTGCAACTCACTGTGGCATGGACTCAACAAGTTGTTTGGAAGTCCCTGCAGATATTCTGAACCATGTTATCTCTGTAGCCGTCCATAATTCCGAAAGTGTTGCCGGTGCTGGATTCTGTGAACGATCTGACGTCTAGATTATGTCGCATAAATGTTTGGATTGTCCAGAATGTTCTTCAAACCAGTCGCGAACAATTGAGGCCTGGTGACGAGGTGTATTGCCTTCCATAAAAATTCCATCTTTGATCGGGAACATGAAGCCCACGAATGTTGCAAATTGTATGCAAGTAGCCGAACATAACAGTTTCCAGACAACTATCGGTTCAATCGGGTCAGCGCACCCAGTTCTCACCATTATGGAACCGCCACCAGCTTAAAGAGCCATGTTGACAACACGGATCCATAGCATCGAGGGATCTGCGCCACACTCTAACCCTACCATCAGCTCTTACCAACTGAAATCGATATGCTTCTGACCAGACCATAGTTTTCCAGTCGCAGATCCAATAATCTCTGAAGAACAATCAGGCTTGAGGAAGGGTAGTTCGTGTAAAGATAATACACGTATAGTAAGATAAATTATTGTAAAACATCTGGAATTTAGATTAGAAACGAATTTTTCACTTACTGGTTACGAAAAAGCCTTTGATGAGGTGAGAAAGACCCCCTTTTGTGGAAAATATTGGAGGTAACAGGTTTTCCGAGATATCTTATTACCACCATCAAGATTCTATATGTAAATACAAAATAGTTATAAGTTATGGTTAAAAAATGACAGATGAAATTTAATAAAATCAGTTAGTTCGACGACGTAGTTACGAAGTGGAAATACCGGGTGATCAAAAAGTCAGTATAAATTTGAAAACTGAATAAATCACGGTATAATTTAGATGGAGAGGTACAAATTGACAGACATGGTTGGAATGACAGGGGTTTTTATTAGAACAAAAAAAAATACATAAGTTCAAAAACTTTCCGACAGATGGCGCTTCATCTGATCAGAATAGCAATAATTAGCATAACAAAGTAAGACAAAGCAAAGATGATGTTCTTTACAGGAAATGCTCAATATGTCCACCATCATTCCTCAACAATAGCTGTAGTCGACGAACAGCACTGTAAAGCATGTCGGGAGTCATGGTGTGGCGTTGCCGTCGGATGTTGTCTTTCAGCATCCCTAGAGACGTCGGTCGATCACGACACACTTGCGACTTCAGGTAACCCCAAAGCCAATAATCGCACGGACTGAGGTCTGGGGACCTGGGAGGCCAAGCATGACGAGAGTGGCGGCTGGGCACACGATCATCACCAAACGACGCGCGCAAGAGATCTTTCACGTGTCTAACAATACTTGGTTTTTTGTTTTGGTTCTAATAAAGCCCCATGTCATTCCAAGCATCTGTGACAATTTTTACATCTCTATCAACATTATTACGTGGTTTATCAAGTTTCCAAATTTATACTGACTTTGTGATCACCCGGTATACTTGCGAATTAAAACTGGATTTAGAGTACCGTTGATGATCACTTGAAAATAAAATAAAACAACGGTTACACAGACACTTCCTCTGGGCATCGGTATCACTCAGTTGAAGTAGAAATGGGCAGAAAAGTTACATGTTACCTAGTTAAGGTAATGAGTTCTAGAATTGATTAATGAGGTACCAAAATCATTGTTAAGCCCTTTAAGGGGACTCGACTGCCGCGAGGAAATGAGGACAGTCGACTTCGAGACAGTGTGCGGCAGCTGCTACAATCCTTGCACCCCCCCCCCCCCGCCCCTTTCACCGCCGCCCTGGCCCAAGCGCGCGCACACGCCTGACAGCCGACAAATAGCGTCGAGGTGCTCCATTAGTCAAGGGCCTGCGGTGCCGTGTATTGCTCGTGCTTAGGCGACGCCACGGTAGGCCGGAAGCAGCGCGCGTCGCCTGCGTTGGTTCGTGCGTGTGCGCTCGGCGCGGCTCGTCCGTGATTGATCGCGGCCGAGCGGCGCGCCTTAATGGATCACCGCGAGCACCCGTGCCGCAGCCAAGTTTACCGCCTTCGCGTGCCGTGCTTGCGTGTCCCAGCGCGTGTACACTTGTCAGTTAATTGCCGCCGCTCTGCGTATAATTCCCCTCTAGAACTTGTTTCTGAGAACACGCACGGCCCCACACTGTATTTAACTGCAATGACACCATTTTGTACCCTTGTCGTTACTTTGTGCTTCGTTGATCTCCTCTTATCGTAATATGGCCTTTATGGCTTTCCAAGCTAATTTTTGGTACTTTGAGTGAGACCTGTTGCCGTGGCACACCTCACCTGCCCACCACTCGTTCTAACGAAGACGATGATGCCGTATCGGGTGTCCTTGGAAGTAGCTGACTAGATACGAAATACAGGGTGCATAAAACAGTCAAATCTGAGCATCGAGTAATATGGGTGAGCCACGTATCGACTCGTGCTACACCTTGTGTTTAAATTGCTTTGGTTTTCCTTTTCTTCCCCTGAGATGTTTGTTTGATATGTTGTCTGTTATTAAGTGGCTGCTTGGTTCTCTTTTCCCTGCTATCGATATCTGCGTTTTGCTTCAGGGAAACTGCTACGGAGGAAGTGAGGTCTTTGACCGGTGGCAACTTCATGGGGTGGCGCGGAAGTAGGGGCGGGGGGTGGTGCGCTCAGAGAGTTTGGTGGACACGGGAGGGCAGTGTGGCTCGCCAGCGCGGACCGGGCGTGGTCGGTTGTACCGAGTCGCCACGTGATGTATGTCCGTTGTTTGTAATGAGCGGGTCGAGTTGACGCAAGAGCTCCCCGCGGGTTGGTTGTATACAGAATCGCCCGACGAGTAGTTGCTGTTCATTTCACCTTGGTGGGACGTTAACAAGCTTCTTTAAGTCCTCCTTTTCAACACTGGAGTTTAAAAAGGAGACACCTAACATGAAAGAGCAGTCACTACCCGTCAACGTTGCAGAGAAGACGTGAACTCCGGTAATAGAGCGTGTTGTCGTGTGACCGTGTCGTGTTGGATACACTGGCGACGCGTGCGCGGTCGGATGTGGGGATCCTTGCCATCGGAGGTCGTGTACTGCCTATTCGAGTCTAATTGCAAGTTAAGTTAGTGGAAGGTTTAATCATTAAGTAATAAGTCTGCGTACCAGTGTCTCTTTTGCTTTGTGGCCTCCGGCGATCGGGTTTCCTGTCCCCGGCACCGGTGTAATTGAAGACAGTGATCTTTCCTCCTCCTCTCGTTACTGCCCGATGGGACGTGTACTTTTGGCAGTTTAATTGTTTCGCTATTCTGCCGTGTGTTATGAATAAATTCACGCTTCTTGTTAGTTGATCATGTGGTCGCTCATTCAGGACTGTGTGGTGTAACGTTTCCCTGCACGAGGTTAGCTCTAATCTGTCAGCAAGTTAAGCCATCTTATTACAAGTTTTCGCTGGCTAAAAGTAGGTGCAGTGACCAGACTGAGAGTGGAAATTGTGTTTACGGGCGTATTTAAATAGGTCAGTATTCTGCCTAGCCTGAGCATCCCTGAGTGGGTGATTTGTGGCCGCCTTACACGGGTCCGTCATATCTGTTATGTTCTAATGATATTCCACGACACTTTTGTTTAAAAACTTTTTTAAATTCCTCCATTCCTTTATTGCCATTAATCGTGTGTTTGCTGATACCTTTGATTTTTTTTAATGGTGGTGTTGGTAGCTTCACTACCTCACCGTACTTTACTAACAAAGTTCTGTATTTACTTTAGTAGCCTTTTTACTAATGTTCTTTAAATTTCTTAAACTGTTGTATTGCCATAAATTACTTGATTGCCGTTAGCGGCGTCTTTTGAAAGGCTGTTATTGCCGTACTGCTAGTTTCTGTGGTTTTTTTTAAGAATTTTTTAAAAATTGTTGTATTGCTATAAATGATTTGATTGCCGTTAGCGGCGTGTTTAAAAGGTTGTTTATTGCCGTACTGTAAGTTTCTGTAAGATATGAATAAAAAATTTGCGAGAGAAAATCGCAACTCGACAGTAAACTATTAGAAATTTGGCCCCGTTTCCCAACTTGTGGTGTGGCTTGTAGAAACCGTAACCACTGTGTGTGTGTCACTGGGCTTATCATGGAGATGTAGGTAACATTGGAGGAGCCCAAATTTTGCTCATTAACTGAAACGTATACTGCACTAAGGGGCGTATGAGTAGCTTTCACTAATGTTAAATTTGTTAATGTCATGACCCAGTTTATCAAGGACTGTGTGATGCAACTTAATGAGACTTAAGGAAACTTTTGCAGGTTACTTATACATGTCTTGTGAAACTATTGCTCTAGTTAAGTTGAAGTATACATGCTAGGAGTTACAGTTGTTTTCTGGTGTATATAGTTTATTAAACTTTTTTGTTAGTGTTTTGTTGCTTTCACTGTGAATTTAGTAGCTGTTGTTGTTGTGCTCTTCAGTCCAAAGATTGGTTTGATACAGCTCTTCATGTACTCTGTCCTGTGCAACTACTGCAACCTACATCCATCTGAATCTGCTTACTGTATTCATCTCTTGGTCTCCCTCTACTATTCTTGTCCCACACGCTTACCTCCAGTACTAAATTGGTGATCCCCTGATGCCTCCTCACAATGTGTCCAACCAACTGATCCCTTCTTCAAGTCAGGTTGTACAACAAATTTCTCTTTTCCCCAACTCTATTCAGTACCTCCTCATTAATTATGTCTAGCTATATCTACCTTTCTGGAAGTGTAGTGCTGTAAAGATATTACAATCTAACTCTAAAAATATCACGATCCTATCTCTTACAGTTCCTGAAAAACTTTTTCATAAATAGTAATTACAAATGAATTTATATGAAAATATACGTATTACAGAAAAACAACTAACACGTCGCAGCGTTGTAGTACTCGTCATGTTATGCAATGCATAATGCATCATCTCTGTCTTGTTCACTGATCTTGCCTCCCAGGCTTGTTGTTCACCTTTGTCGAATTGCTCTTTGTTCAGGTCCTCCAGTACGGCTCCCGTATTCTGAACAGTCCTTACTCACAGCTACTCTAAGACTTTCACTCTACCAATATGAATATCAGTAAGTGTAATAACAACATCATTAACACAAAGAATCAGTGTAGGGTACCCCACAAATACATGTTTAGGTTCTATTGTCCACATGGTTCATTCGCATTTTGTGTTTTCCCTGTCAGACACTTCAATATATCTCGATTTCCTAAAGCTGTATAAACTGACTTTACAGCCGACATAAAAGGCCTCACGTAAAGAGTTCCTGTGGGTAAACTCACTAAAATTCCAACTGATTCGGATTTTTTATGTTTACATCACACGCCTGAATGAAGTTTGCGGCTCAGTTTGCATCTGTTGACGTATCATGGAAAAAGGTTACCCACACAGCCTTTTCCATATAGTCTAGGTTATTTTCATTGCTTCTTATGGCATGATAGCTTATTCTGGTATTGCCTACCAGAGAACTCAAAGTAGTCTTGCCGTCAGACAACGGTGTCTTCAACAGCTCCTGCTTTCTCCGTTATACCTAGATTATCGTACGCACAACGCCAGCAAGAATGACAACAGTTGTTCCAGTCCTACTACCCTATACACCAAGGTTTCTACTAGAATTTAAATCATAATACAGCCTTATAGAACTTATGGTTGTTGAGATATTCATTTTTAGGTGACTTACGGTTCATCAAATCCTAAAAATGTCCTATGCAACTATTTAAATTAAAGTATATGTACTTCCAGTGAAACAAATTTAACACATTGTACAACAAATTAACTAGAAAATTCCAAACAGTATCTCTGCGTGAAAAGCAAAAATTAAAATCTTTCAACAAATGGTAATTTTACAAACAAACAGCAAAACAAATGCTGAGCACAGAAATCTGTAGAAAAATGTATAGTAGTATTCAGTATCTCATTTTACATGTAATCAAGAGGCAATTAAAATAAACGTTACAAAATGTATTCAAGAAAGCCACTGTAGGTTTGAGATGAGCGAGAGAGATAAATACTAGCAACGACGAGCAGCAATGTAACATGATGGCGTCATAGCTCTACAGTAGGCTGTAGCATCTCACAGTGTTGTGCAAACGGTGGCCGGCGGTTGTTTTCCGATCGCTTAAATCACGTCGATCACTTCCGTCTTGTGAACAGTACACATTTTACTCCATTATCAAATGCTCTAATTACTCCAAAATGTGCCTGTAACCTTCTAGCCAGATGTTCGTCTACATGGATCCTATCATGAGGTCCTCTGCTAATGGACACTGCTTATGCGGACACTACTTCAGCATACCGACAAAATTCGGTCTGGTTGTCATATGTAACGTGGAAGACCAAAATTGTAAATTTACTGAACATAACACGCCGTGTCTGTCCGCCATACTTCCGCCCGGTGGTTGGCAGAGTGTTTAGGGTAAGTATTTTTCGATTCAGTCTTTAACATTAAATACAACAACCAGGCCATATTCTCATTAACGGTAATGGAGTTGTCTGAAGTATTATATCAAGTTGTACCAGCTGACTATTGGCAAATTATTACATTCTAAAAAGTATTTAAGATTATTAAATTTGTAGGTTTCCATTGTGTAGCAGCGTAAGATGACAAATGATTTCTGCTGCAAATCAAAGCTAACTATGATTTACTGTATGAAATTGTAAAAGATTATTTACACTACAATATATATCTATAAAATTTATTGTTTTGTGTTCCTTTTTTTTCATTTCCTTTGCCGGCCGTTGTGGCCGAGCGGTTCTAGGTGCTTCAGTTCGGAACCGCGTTGTTGCTACGGTCGCAGGTTCGAATCCTGCCTCGGACATGGATGTGTGTGATGTCCTTGGGTTAGCTAGATTTAAGTAGTTGTAAGTCTAGGGAAGTGATGATCTCAGATGTTAAGGCCCATAGTGGTTAGAGCCCTTTGAACCATTTTTCCTTTTTTTTCGTTCCCTGTGCAGTACTCTGCGTTATAATGTTGTTACCTCATTAATCATTACAGGGAACAGATATCTACTGAGATGTACATATCTGAGAGACGAAATTTACTGATTATAATGATGATGAGGTAGACGTGAATATATTCTACATAAATTTTTGATGTTGTGTAACAACACATATGAGGAATTCAATGACGAGGGAGTACAGTATTTACAGCGGTATGCATTGTGAGTGTAGAGGAAGTGGTTATGTGACTCTGCATAGAAAGAAGAGGATATAATCGGTCAAGGCACACGGAGAGGGTGCGACTTATTTGCGGACATGTGACACGTGAGGTGAAGTAGTGCTCATGATAGCAGCACCGTAGTTGCGGATCCTGTTGACGATCCTAACGCCTCTAATGGCGGTTGTCGTAGGTTCTATGGGCAATAGACCAGTCTGTTTGCTTTCTGTACGCGATATTTAATAATGCACAAGCCGATGATGAGCTTGGCCGTGTGTATTTTGGCTGCAGCAGATGGCCCCTGAAGGTTGTCCACCGGCGTGACTTAGTGGTATGACTGGCTGCTGTCCACTATGCACGTAGCGGCAAACGCTGCACTTTCTTTTTTCTGTACAGTGAGCACATAGTCTTTACATTTTCCTGTCTCCCTTATAGCAGTGTACAATAATTGAAGCTCTATTCCTGTATTTGGGAACTGTCCTCCTCTCAGTCACTTCGTAAAGTAATTAATACCTTCCTTCTGTATTACAGTGTCGTCTCTATTGCAACACCGTCCCTTACCTGTGCATTTCCTGACTTCATCCGTAAAATGTATTTATACATGTCATCTGCCACAACATCCAAAATGTTCACCAGATCATTCCTCAAACCTAATCTTTGAATAAATATGTTGATGCTGAGAATGACTGTGGTGACAGTCAAAATGGCAGTAGTAATTAGATTTCCTCCTTAATGGGAGTGCTATCAGCTATGATGGAACACCATTTACATGCTAGAGGACGTTATCGACTGTGACCCATGTGTTTCCATCAGTCAGCTTGATTACCGTGCAAACACTGGTCGAAATAGGCCGTATTATATTGATGGCAGCCCCACCGAAATCATAGACAATTTATCAATAGAGATGACTGACAAAGCTGTCGCAGAGGAGCGCAACCTGGCTAGAGCTGGTTGTGAAACTTTTGGTGAATGAAATTTTCTACAGCTGCGCTTGGCTAGTGACGAGGTTAGGCATGGAGGAGGAAAGTAGCAGATCAGCAGGATCCATTTGTCGCCTCTTAAATCCACAGCACCTCACTAAATGGGGATACGTGGCACTGTTGACTGGATCGGTACATTGCTTGCATATGCTAAATTTGCTTGGTGTCTTCCGTCACACGAAAGCGGGGTAAACCATGTGTCAACTTTAGTGCTTCCGCTTCTCTTTCCAACACAGTCACCACCACAATAATGCACCCCGGCAGCAGTATACAGAGTCCTGTGTGTGTCCTGTGAGTCAGATTAACAAACTGGCATCAAGGTAATCTAATGGAAACCGTGAAGCTTTAACGCTCACTGGCTGGAGATTTTACAATATGTAAGGTAACGAGTAATTTACCAGGTAGGTCACAACTGACTGATATGCCGCCAGCGGCTACCTACACCCATTCCTCCCTGACGTCACCAGAACACAGTAGTGCGGCGGAGCTAATTCCTCTGCTGTACTAAGTGGAGACCGAAATGTCGCTCCTCTGTGTGTTTTTCGTAGAGGTCACAAACAATTTTCCTTTTAGTTCGGATTATTCGTTAAACAACTAGTGTCCCAATTAGTGAATATGGAAGCGTAATGTAGCAACAAGATTAAAATGAAGGAATATGGAGAAAACTTGTTGAACGTCCCACAGTCATCTCTCGCACCTGCCTATGTTTGAAATTTATAATAATTATCACGTCAACGTGACTATCATTTTAAGACAAACTGTCTCGATATCCAAAAACACACAACGCGCACAAATACACATATCTGATAAAAAGTATTCGAATGCATGTTAGTGGACCTTCATATGAGGTATTTTAAACCGTTCGCCTTTATGGCGGCTCGAAATCTGCTGGGTACACTTTCAGTGTGGTGTGTGAATGTCTATGGACGACTGGTAGCCCATTTTTCCTCAAGAGCCGAAACCAGAGGAGATGGTCATGTTGGAAACATTGATCTGGAGCGAAGTCGGTGTTCTAACTCATCTCCAAAGGTGTTGCATTGGATTCAGGTCGGAAATCTCTGAAGTCGTCTTCAGTACTGTTATTGTACATAAACCATTCTCTAAAACGTACTGATTTTGGACAGGATGGATTGTCACGATTTTTTTTTTTTTTTTTGCTGTTTCTGGGTGGTTTGATGTGGCCCCTCCACGAATTCCTCTTCTGTGACAACCTCTTCATTTCGGAGTAGCACTTAAAACCTACATCCTAAATTACTTTCTGGCTGTATTCCAATCTCTGACTTCCTCTACAGGTTTTACCCTCTACTGATCCCTCTAGCACCATGGAAGTTATTTCATGATTTCATGACGTCACTTTTTTTTGCTGTTTCTGGGTGGTTTGATGTGGCCCCTCCACGAATTCCTCTTCTGTGACAACCTCTTCATTTCGGAGTAGCACTTAAAACCTACATCCTAAATTACTTTCTGGCTGTATTCCAATCTCTGACTTCCTCTACAGGTTTTACCCTCTACTGATCCCTCTAGCACCATGGAAGTTATTTCATGATTTCATGATGGTACAAACAATAATAAATTCCGAATCTTTCCTCTGGTACATGCAGTGCAATAAGCTCTAAAAAGTGTATATGTCTGAACCGTGACTTCCTGTGATACTTTTGGCAGGATAGTTTCTCTGTTGACGTTACACGGTTTACGGCGTCCCGGTTGGCTAGCGCCCTTTGTTTAGGACGGCCGTGGCTCGCGAGAGGACACTCAGTCGGGGCAGTAACGTAGGGAAGACAGCGCACGGAGCAACGCTAGTAGTCAGTCGGCACTTGCTGTACTGCGAAGACACACGGTGTTGGTTTTCCGGCGCCTGGCTCAGGCGGCGAGCGGAACTGGAGGCTCTGTTTAAGAGATGTGTGTATCTGGAATCCTGAGGAGAGCGCGGGAGCTTAGACTAGCGTACATGTTAACAGCGAGCTCCTGGACTAACTTTAAATGGTGAGCCATTTTGTGGTGGAATCTTTGAATGTCATTGCTCCGTATAGCCGCTTTGATTTTCGCTAGTCATTCCTTAAACCACTTGTACGTGGGTCCGGGATACTTGGTATCACAAGTTCATGCAACTGCGCTGTGCCCAAGTCCTGTTGCATTACAAATGTGGGCGATATTCGGCCATTCCTTCTTTTTATTATTATTGTTAATAAGATATGTGGTTTTATGAATAAAAGTTTATTCCTGTATAAAACGACAGCCGCCAATTTAAAGTGGAATTGCCAACTTACTTTTGGGTGGCAACTATAATACTAACAATTCTGCGCCGTCAAACGGTGCGTTGGTATTTAAGGTTGTGTGTGGATTGTCTGGTCAAATGACATTTCACGTCATTGGAGATTGCGTAATGAAACATTGCTTTAATAGTAACTGCGGTTGTCACATTGTAACATTTAACATCTCTTTCTGCATTTGGTGCTACCCAGTGCTTGGCTGCTGGTTTCAGCGAACTGTGTATTAATACTGGGTTTGTATGTTCTAGAAACCATTATTGGTGCGGGCAAGCCCTCCTACTTACGATCTCGAGCACGGAATTCAGACGCTCGGCCGATGTGAACGCACGCCAGATGTCGAGAAATTGCTCTGTAGACGCTTTTTTAATGTTTTCCATAGTACACTACTGGCCATTAAAATTGCTACACCACGAAGATGACGTGCTACAGACGCGAAATTTAGCCAATAGGAAGAAGATGCTGTGTTATGCGAATGATTAGCTTTTCAGAGCATTCAGACAAGGTTGGCGCCGGTGGCGACACCTACAACGTGCTGGCATTAGGAAAGTTTCCAACCGATTTCTCATACACAAACAGCAGTGGACCGGCGTTGCCTGGAGAAACGTTGTTGTGATGCCCCGTTTAAGGAGGAGAAATGCGTACCATCATGTTTCCGACTTTGATAAAGGTCGTATTGTAGCCAATCGCGATTGAGGTTTATCGTTCGCGTTGTTCGAGATCCAGTGACTGTTAGTAGAATATGGAGTCTATAAAGGCACATTTGCATGCCGAGCGTGAGTTTCCTCGGAAACGCGAAATATTAATTAAATAAATAATCAGTGACAAATAAATAAAGCCTATGGCACACAACTGCAGCGCTGTGTCGCTGATAAAACAAAAGCACAATTACGTTACTCTTATGTTTGATTAAGAAAGGGAGAGCTCTGGTTGAAGTGGTGCGAGAAGCACGTATTTTATTTTATTGTCTGGCACACCGCCATATTTCATGTTATAGAAGAATACTGCGAGTTGCAACCACACTAGGCACTCGATTCTGTAAAGAATTTATATTTATAAAAGTAAGTAGGATTATGAACTGTAGGCTTATTCATTGAATATATCTGATTTAACTAACTGTGTAACTTTTTTATGTTTAGTAGACAATCACCTCTGTACGACGTATTGGCATGGCTGGCAAATTATTGTAATATTGAGATTTAGATTATGAGTCCGCACCTACCGCAGCAGTCTTTGGAAACGATTTAATTACGAAGTCCGATTATTCAGTTTTATTTCACGGTCAACTACGAGTAACATTGCCTTTACGAAAAAGCCATTGTCAAGCGTCTGATAACGAATAACCAAACGTCCACGTTCCAGATAAGCGAACACAATTGCAATCACAATCACCATCATACAGATAGAATAATTAACATATTTAAAAAATAACAACAACACATTTTTTTTATTTATTTTATTTATTTTATATTGGCGACTGCGTGTCGGACTTGTTATTTTGTCATTTGTTACATTGTTCTCTTTGTTTCATGTAAAAAATCAACTTTCTGGACCTGGACGTCAATGTATGAGAGATAACAAAATCTGAAGATATTTTCCAATTCTGAAATTTTGCGGGAAGACGCAATGAAACTTCCAGCAAAATAAGGTAAGACGCAGCATCTTTGCATTGGTAGGCTTGACCAGACGTATAATTCAGTGTATTAGCTTTTCAGTAAATTCTGTAGTGTTTCTTTTCTGCATAACAGTTTCAGTGATAAATTTCATTCTCAGTACTTTTCCCTAAACAATAACGTATGCAACAATACCAATACACGAGTGTACAATATGGCCGATTTCTGTACGATATCATGTAACATGGCCAGCAGCCATTACCAATAATCTCAAATTCTGTTTATATTTTTAAATTAACAGACAGCCATTGTTGCTACGAGCGATTCATGCTCAACTACATTTTATTTTAAAATCAGTGTTAAAAATTTTCTTGAAACATATATCACGTGTGGCATGGTAATAACTAGAAAACAATACGCAAAAATGGAACAGCAAGGACGTACTATTCAGATGCAATCCGACTCGGACGTGAGACAAGTGTTAGAAAATGACTTTACGACAGCAACCGGTAGTGACGATTCATCAAACATTGACGCAAGTGTTGACGAAAATTTTGACAATAGGCCGTCCACTACAAAAATTTCAAAATCTCAATCAGAGCCCATGTTAATGCATGACGTCACGTCTAATGACGCGGCGGGGGCAGAGACCTTGCAAACGGTAAACATTGCCGACATGTTACAAATGCTAATGAAACAAAACGCCGAAAACATGGCAACCTTAAAGGCACAATTAGAGACACAAAATGAACAGTTAAAAACACAAAATGACGAAATCAAATCTGATCTCATAGCAATCAAGATAGGTAATGACACTTTATGTAAGCGTGTGGAACTTATAGACGCCACACTGACCAAACAGATGACCGAACTCAGTACTAAATTTTCCCAGCTCAATACGAGACAAGAAAAGACTACAACTGACGTAGCACTTTTACAGACACAAGTAAAAAACCTTAATGTCACGTGTGAAGTTCTTACTGAACAAATTCAAACATATCCTTCAGTACATGACAATCTTGAAAAACGAATTACTGACGTACAGAATAAATTCGACAATGTTGAACAACACCTGACTGACATCTTACAATCAGATGCCACAGCTCATTTTCAAAATATTAATAAAGAATTTCATGATTGGGTTGAGAACAAAGACAAACATTTTGATAGATGCTTAGGTGAAAATTTACCAACAATTGTGCACGACTCCGTAGCGCAATACATTACTAATAACAAACAGCTGATCAGTGACGCAGTACAATCCGTCACTGCACCCATGAGACAATTCACCGATCAACTACAGTCTGAATGTAACGAAAATATCAGTCAAAATGTACAGTTCAGAAACCAATATACATTCGAGTATGATACACACATTCCGCACACGACAAATACACAGGAACAAAACACACCACGACTACAACACATACCACGATGTGGAAACACAAACACAAGCTATTATCATGGTAAACCACAGCAACATTATCGTAATTACTCGCCAGCTGAACATACCAGTAATTACAGTGGAATAAATCCATATCACAATGCGAAGGAAGATGAAAGCTTAATGAAACACAGGCAATTTCAGATTTTTATCCCACAAAAACGAACCATTCATCCGGTGATTTTTCTTAAATCTTTTAGTAACGCATTTCCATGCACTTGGAGTGACCGGAAAAAGATTTCATATATTGTCGGTTACATCCAAGGCGAGGCAGCTGTCTGGGCATACAGTCAAGCTGACGTATGTACCACGTACAGTGAGTTTGAGCTTGCTTTTCTGAACAAATTCTGGTCGCAATCCGTCCAGGAGCGACTCAGAAGACAAATTTTAGAACCTGAAACTTTTAACAGTAAAAATGGTAACTTACGCAGATATTTTGAAAAATACTTGAACATGGGACATTTTTTAGACGAACCAGTCGCAACGCGTGATATACTCCGTGCGTTGAAGGCCAAATTGCCTTTCAACATTAAAGAAAAACTCCTACATATCCCGGATGACGATTCAGATTATTTTTTAACAGCTTTAGATTCGGTTGACATGTTACTTGAAGATCAGCGCTTCGCGCGGCAAAACAGCAGCCACAATGTTTATACTAGTGGTATGCAAAACATGCAGGCTTGCCAACACAATTCTGGCGCGCCCACAGTTGGATACGCGGTACAACAAATACAGCAAACTCACATGCCGTCTCAGTACGGAAATCAAAATCAACACGCGTATTCCAATACAAACAATAGTTACAACAGTAATAACGTTTCATGCGGCAATCCATACAAAAGGCACCGTGGTAATAACTACAACGTTAACAACGGATACAAAGGTAATAACAAAAACACAAACGGAAATAGAAATAATAGTAACTTCGAGCCAAGACAGCATCAAGGTTGGACTCGTAACGATCAGTACTTTCATTCAAACCCTGCTTTACTACAGCAGCCACCAGGTCAAAATTGGAGCATACCTTACGACCGACAGGTAAGTTATAATGCGCAACAGCAACAACAACCGCAAAAGTTTGGAGATCATAATAGGCAATATCCGAATGTGAATATAATAGAAATGACACCTGATGCACAACCTCAATCTGTGTCAGTACCTAGTACAAATGATAATCCAACAAACTAGAAACAGTCACTACTTTGCCCCAGGTCGTGGCTAAAGAATTCTTGGAGGGCGACTTCAATGTTAATCAGTTATTTGACACCACACTTGAACAACAGAATAATGATATGCCGAGTAATTCTAAACAAAAACTACCTGTTTTATTTATAAGATACAACCACAATAACAATATATCAGATGAACTTTTACAAGACAGTACACAATGTCGTTTAAACACAAATGAAATTGTTTTAGCATCTACTACTGGTGTAGTAGGTGGGATTCCAACTACTATTATCTTAGATACAGGTGCAGCTGTGAGCGTTTTGTCTTTTAATTTCTATAAAAAGATGTGTGAATTGGAACCGGTGCCTGAGTTTCCTGCCCAAAACTGTAAAATAACTACTGCACTAGGTAATAAGTCATGTAGGGTTACGAAGCAAGTTTTTGTAAACGTTAAAATAGGTAATGGAACCGTACAATGGCCATTCCTGGTTGTACAAATCCTTGTGACAAATTGCATATTAGGAATAGATATTATGAGCGAGAAGGACTGCATTATAGACTTCTCCAAAGGTAAATGTATTTTAAATGATAAAGGCAGTGTAATTATTATTGATTTGGACAGGAGAACTCTAAAGCATGACAAACACTGTACAGGGTACAAGGTTCAGTTAGTACTTGACAATGACATTCAAGACACGCACACACACTCATCTGACACAGAGCTAATGGACTTGAAAACATTGCTTGATCATAAGATAAATGAAGCTACAGCTCTCAGTGTACATGAACGTATAAAACTACAGGAAGTGTTATCCAAATATTTACAAGTTTTTACCAAACGATTAGGTGTTATCAACACGTATGTGTACAAGATTGAAGTTAAGCCTCACAAGATCTTCTACCACAAGACATATAACGTACCGTTATCTCAACGACCTGCTGTGTGGCAAGAACTAAAACAAATTACAACATAGATTATAAGTAGTATAGAAATTTTCATTTCAGCGGTTCCAGTGACGCAGTTGAAGACAGAAGAACTTTTCTTTCAACGCCGCGGCACCACCGAGAAGACTGAATATTAAAGTAAAATTTATGATTACGTAGCAGTGGATGACATATTAATTTTTCACGGAACATTTGTTACTGAAGGTACCACTGACTTGGTGTGACACCTGACGAACTGACAGACGTCATCTGTGAAGCGATCTTTTACTTTGAGAAATAGATTAGACACACATCTCTCAACACGAAAAGCATCTATCAGTAGTCAAGGCCACACAGACACTCTACACACACGCACAAAACGCGAGGAATCGAACATTTTCTCTCTCTTACTATTTTGAATATTTATTGAGTAGTGAAAACGCCTGGTCTTGCCTACTGATGTAATGAATGTTGTGTCTAACCTATCTTAATTTCAGATGACATCACAAAAAACATCGATAATATCCCAGCAAAACCGCTAAAGAGGATGTAAATATCTGCAATTCATGTAATCAAATGTGACACAATGTAATAACCTTTAGCGATGTAATGATGATGTAAACATGTTTATGAGCAACTACACTCCTGGAAATTGAAAAAAGAACACCGTGAATTCATTGTCCCAGGAAGGGGAAACTTTATTGACACATTCCTGGGGTCAGATACATCACATGATCACACTGACAGAACCACAGGCACATAGACACAGGCAACAGAGCATGCACAATGTCGGCACTAGTACAGTGTATATCCACCTTTCGCAGCAATGCAGGCTGCTATTCTCCATTGGAGACGATCGTAGAGATGCTAGATGTAGTCCTGTGGAACGGCTTGCCATGCCATTTCCACCTGGCGCCTCAGTTGGACCAGCGTTCGTGCTGGACGTGCAGACCGCGTGAGACGACGCTTCATCCAGTCCCAAACATGCTCAATGGGGGACAGATCCGGAGATCTTGCTGGCCAGGGTAGTTGACTTACACCTTCTAGAGCACGTTGGGTGGCACGGGATACATGCGGACGTGCATTGTCCTGTTGGAACAGCAAGTTCCCTTGCCGGTCTAGGAATGGTAGAACGATGGGTTCGATGACGGTTTGGATGTACCGTGCAATATTCAGTGTCCCCTCGACGATCACCAGTGGTGTACGGCCAGTGTAAGAGATCGCTCCCCACACCATGACGCCGGGTGTTGGCCCTGTGTGCCTCGGTCGTATGCAGTCCTAATTGTGGCGCTCACCTGCACGGCGCCAAACACGCATACGACCATCATTGGCACCAAGGCAGAAGCGACTCTCATCGCTGAAGACGACACGTCTCCATTCGTCCCTCCATTCACGCCTGTCGCGACACCACTGGAGGCGGGCTGCACGATGTTGGGGCGTGAGCGGAAGACGGCCTAACGATGTGCGCGACCGTAGCCCAGCTTCATGGAGACGGTTGCGAATGGTCCTCGCCGATACCCCAGGAGCAACAGTGTCCCTAATTTGCTGGGAAGTGGCGGTGCGGTCCCCTACGGCACTGCGTAGGATCCTACGGTCTTAGCGTGCATCCGTGCGTCGCTGCTGTCCGGTCCCAGGTCGACGGGCACGTGCACCTTCCGCCGACCACTGGCGACAACATCGATGTACTGTGGAGACCTCACGCCCCAAGTGTTGAGCAATTCGGCGGTACGTCCACCCGGCCTCCCGCATGCCCACTATACGCCCTCGCTCAAAGTCCGTCAACTGCACATACGGTTCACGTCCACGCTGTCGCGGCA
Organism: Schistocerca serialis cubense; assembly: GCF_023864345.2. Lineage (NCBI taxonomy): Eukaryota > Metazoa > Arthropoda > Insecta > Orthoptera > Acrididae > Schistocerca > Schistocerca serialis. Next base: position 222,824,085 of record NC_064645.1, read on the forward strand.
TGCTACCAGTGTTAAAGACTGCGATGGAGCTCCGTATGCCACGGCAAACTGGCTGACACTGACGGCGGCGGTGCACAAATGCTGCGCAGCTAGCGCCATTCGACGGCCAACACCGCGGTTCCTGGTGTGTCCGCTGTGCCGTGCGTGTGATCATTGCTTGTACAGCCCTCTCGCAGTGTCCGGAGCAAGTATGGTGGGTCTGACACACCGGTGTCAATGTGTTCTTTCTTCCATTTCCAGGAGTGTATATTATGTTTAACTAAGAAAATATGTGACGTGTGTATGTATAATTACTTATTTTTTTAACTGATGTATAGTGTAACTGTTACTATGTAAAAATTTGAACAAAACGAGTGAAAAAAAAAAGACATTGCATAGTGAACCACTGTTCTTGGACATTAACGAACATTACTAACTCTGCAACTACGCGGAATCCTATGTGAAAGAAACTGTTAATGCCATTCATTATGCAGCGTATGTATGTAAACGCGATGAACGATTTCCTTGATTAATAACTACAAACATTTAGGTGAGCTATATTCAGCAAAAAACTGAAAATGTGAAGTGCATAATTCGTGCATCGTCTAGTGACATTACTACAGTACCCAACTTCAAGATGTTAACTGGATTAAATGGACACAAAGTGCCTATCCAGAAAACAACACGACGGGTGGAAGAATTTTGGTTGGAACTTCAGGGAATGAAATGTTCTCGAAATGTGACGGATACTCTCACCTGGACTGTCCAAGGATCGACGCCAGCTATGTGCCGTCCGAGGTTCTGCAGCCAAGCTTCCACGGAATGTAAAAAACGAACTGCACGTGGACCAATTACTCGACGGGTCACGTCTGATCTGTAATAAGCAATGCTTTTAGTCACAACTAACTGCATCACTACGACTATAATGGAAATGAGAAATGGACACGCTTATGTATTAATCACGTTGTTATACAACGATGTTACTGTGATCAAAAAACTTTACCACAACGATACTAACCTGTAAAAAATTATTGTGCAGCGGATGAATATGAACTGCAATAACGACACGATGTGTATATGTCAACGCACCTGAAAAATACGGACATTTTTCTTTGAAGTATTTCAAAACAATACTATGTAAATAAGAACATTCAACAATCTAAGTTGTATTGTGTTATAACAAATATTGGAATTTTTTAAAACTAAGTTACCTGTCATAGAATGTAGTCTTCATATGCAATCTTGGTTGAATATTTTCTTTGTGCAACGACTGAAAAACGCGCGCACACGAACAATATGAACTGCAATACTGTGCCGCGTGATCTAACTGTACGATATAACGGCAGTCCCGCAGTTACACAGACGCTTCTGCGCATGCGCGCACTCTATCTGCCAACATAAGAACTTTCACGGTGCACCCGCGTCATTCAAATTTTGTATATAATGTGTATAATGTGTATTGTAAGTCATGTAAATAGTTGTAGATAACTTAGATTTTCTTGTGCCTTTAGGTGAATTGCTCGCCTGCAGGTGTGTCCTTTCGCCTCGCAATTCAGGGGGCAATATAAAGGCACATTTGCATGCCGAGCGTGAGTTTCCTCGGAAACGCGAAATATTAATTAAATAAATAATCAGTGACAAATAAATAAAGCCTATGGCACACAACTGCAGCGCTGTGTCGCTGATAAAACAAAAGCACAATTACGTTACTCTTATGTTTGATTAAGAAAGGGAGAGCTCTGGTTGAAGTGGTGCGAGAAGCACGTATTTTATTTTATTGTCTGGCACACCGCCATATTTCATGTTATAGAAGAATACTGCGAGTTGCAACCACACTAGGCACTCGATTCTGTAAAGAATTTATATTTATAAAAGTAAGTAGGATTATGAACTGTAGGCTTATTCATTGAATATATCTGATTTAACTAACTGTGTAACTTTTTTATGTTTAGTAGACAATCACCTCTGTACGACGTATTGGCATGGCTGGCAAATTATTGTAATATTGAGATTTAGATTATGAGTCCGCACCTACCGCAGCAGTCTTTGGAAACGATTTAATTACGAAGTCCGATTATTCAGTTTTATTTCACGGTCAACTACGAGTAACATTGCCTTTACGAAAAAGCCATTGTCAAGCGTCTGACAACGAATAATCAAACGTCCACGTTCCAGATAAGCGAACACAATTGCAATCACAATCACCATCATACAGATAGAATAATTAACATATTTAAAATAACAATATATTTTATTTATTTATTTTATTTATTTTATAAGTCGGTAGGTTCAGGAAGGAAATACGGAACACCGTGCTGGATCCCAACGGCCTCGTATCATCAGCAGTCGAGATGACAGGCATCTTGTCCGTATGGCTGTAACGGATCGTGCAGCCACGTCTCGATCCATGAGTCAACAGATGGGGACGTTTGCAAGACAACAAAAATCTGCACGAACAGTTCGACGACGTTTGCAGCAGCATGGACTATCAGCTCGGAGACCATCGCTGCGGTTACCCTTGACGCTGCATCACAGACAGGAGTGCCTGCGATGGTGTATTCAACGACGAACCTGGGTGCACGAATGCAAAACGTCATTTTTCGAATGAATCCACGTTCTGTTTACAACATCATGATGGTCGCATCCGTGTTTGGCGACATCGCGGTGAACGCACATGGAAGCGTGTATTCGTCATTGCCATACTGGCGTATCAGCCGGCGTGATGGTATGGCGTGCCATTGGTTACACGTCTCGGTCACCTCTTGTTCGCATTGACGGCACTTTGAACAGTGGACGTTACATTTCAGATGTTTTACGACCCGTGACTCTACCCTTCATTCGATCCCTGCGAAACCCTACATTTCAACAGGATAATGCACGACCGCATGTTGCAGGTCCTGTACAGGCCTTTCTGGATACAGAAAATGTTCGACTGCTGCCCTGGCCAGCACATTGTCCAGATCTCTCACCAATTGCAAACGTCTGGTCAATGGTGGCCGAGCAACTGGCTCGTCACAATACGCCAGTCACTACTCCTGATGAACTGTGGTATCGTGTTGAAGCTGCATGGGCAGCTGTACCTGTACACGCCATCCAAGCTCTGTTTGACTCAATGCCCAGGCGTATCAAGGCCGTTTTTACGCCCAGAGTTAGTTGTCCTGGGTACTGATTCCTCAGGGTCTATGCACCTAAATTGCGTGAAAATGTAATCACGTATCAGTTCTAGTATAGTATATTTGTCCAATGAATACCCGTTTAACATCTGCATTTCTTCTTGGTGTAGCTATTTTAATCGCCAGGAATTTAGTTAATTCACGTACTTATGAGATCTTGCTATTTGAGTACTTTTTGAAACCTAATATCTTTTACAAATCGTAATTTTTCATGTTCACAAAGATTGATAATTAACTAGGGAACTCAGAACTGTAGTTATGTTAAAATTATATTTGTGTAAACTAATTTGTTTACTAATATAAAGTTGAGCAATAAGGCGGTTTTCTTTTAAAATATTTTCAAACACTAATTGATTATTGTGTTGTTACTAGCGCTCTGTTTTCATTAAAGTAGTGAAAATAAATTTTTGTATCGTCAAATGGATTCAGCATTCCACTCCAACAGCCCATGTCCCCTGCTTACCAGTCCTATACCTTACCAGTGTCCTTCGGCATTTAGCGAATTCTAATGGGCATTGAGGATACCAAGCCCTAAACATCGTCTATGCTTCACTAGTGGGGCTACGCATGATAATATGAAACGTTCTCCAGGCATTTGCCCATCCCGAACCCTTCTTCAGGATTACCGCAAGGTACAGCGATATTCATCACTCCTGATCATCCACTTGCAGTCATGCACTGACCAGTGGCTTCACTCCTCACACAACTTCAAACGACGCTAAGCACTGTTTATAGTGACTTGTGGCTTACGAGGAAGTGCTCTAGCGTTGAACCACATTATAATTAGCTTGTGACGCACAGGCGTTGTGCTAATTGGCCTGCAGGTAGCAATTAAAACTCCCGGATGATTCTTTCCGCTCTTTTAATGCGAGTTTTCTCTGCTAGCCACCGCAAAGACCGATATCCCTATCGTCAGTAGGTCCCCCTGTTGCTTGTTTAGCTGGGTTGTTCTTCGCTGAGGTTGTGCAAAAACTGTAAATGTCCTCTCAAGATTGATATCCCCACTCCAATTTCACCAGCAAAGTTTTCTGAAAGGAACGAAGTCCGACAAAACCGTCAACACGCGCTAAGGAGTTAGAAATCGGAGATATAAAAAAAAATTAAAAATAAAAAGAATTTAGTAGTTTGAACGGCATTTGTGGAAATATGCGGCACAACCAAACGCAATATTTCGACACGAATTGTCTTCGCTTTTGTTTTACGTGTATTCTGTATGTACCCATTGTCGAACTTTTCACGAAACTCTTTGCTAGACGAAGGACTTGTTTTGCCAGATGTCGTGACTGTAATTAAGCTATCACAAGATCATCATAAAAGCGACTATTCACATGTGTGTCATATTTCTGAGGCGTATGTGCATATTACCGGACGCGCTGGCAGAGTTGAGAGGATAAGTTCACAGTTTTTTTTCACGGTATTCTGCACAAGCAGTGAAATACAGGATAGGTGAAAGCAATAAAACAGCCACAGAAAATAAAATAATAGGGACTACCCAACTTACGTCATCGCCATCAGGGGCGGAATATATGTGCTGCAGGGAATATATTCTGGGCCACTTTTACTTCACCCACCCCGTTAGTGCTCAAAGTAATGGCAATTTTACTGAACTAGTAAACGAAATGTATTAAACTCTTAATATCTCAAAAATGAGAGATTTCCCGAACAACAATATCCTTAGAAGTTGTTTGGAAGTTTGGACATCTGTGGTTGTAGGAAGAAGGCTAATTCCCCATGGTGTTAAATATCTCAAAAACGAGAGATTTCCCCAACAACAATATCTTTAGATTGTTTTCGGAAGGTTGCACATCTAAGGTTGTAGGAAGAGGGCTAGTTATCCATGTACTTCACAACGGAGTTCTGAAATATGTAAAGTTTCATTGGCCTCCTCAGGGTTATAAGAAACATGAAAACATCTTACATACTGACTGCTAAGTTGAACCAAGAGTATCTAGGAATTTACTTTTCGAGAGGTTGCGGAATTGGTGCAGTACATAACCCCATAATGTTCAAAGAAAATGAAAAAAAAGGAGAGAAACAGGATGTTCATTACAACACTCACCGGAAAAGAGAGCGCTCTCACTCTGAGCTTCCTGCAGTGGCTGCGGAGAGAATTCATCCAGCTACCTCTACTTCTGCCGACATTTGAAGAAAGCCAGAACACTGTGTTGCGGATAAAATACTTTGCCTTTCGTAGGAAACGTTGAAGCAGCACCAATCTTAAACGCTCTGACAAAATAGCCTGCTGTGCAGGGAGCGGCAGTTCACACTAAATATAGCTGAGTGTTCTGTCCCCGACAGGGTAGCCGAGAGCGCTAACGCGCTGCTTCCTGGACTCGGTAGGTGCGCCGGCCCCGGATCGAATCTGCCCGACGGATTAACGTCGAGGGCCGGTGTGCCGGCGAGCATGGATGTGGTTTTTAGGCGGTTTTCCACATCCCGCTAGATGAATACCAGGCTAGTCCCCACTTTCCGCCTCAGGTACACGAGTCGCAAACATTTGAAACACGTCCGCACTATTTCACGATTTACACTCGACGCAGATAGTTTGGGTCCACTGATGCCGTCCTCGTGGGATATGGGGTGACGGCAGGAAGGGCATCCGGTCATCCCTAACACTAACACTGCCAAATCCGTTGTAACCACGTCGGCCCTGCGATCGCTTCGGGACTAAGGCCTAAGCGAAGGAAAGAATAACTGAGTGTTCTGTATTCCATGTGTATAGATAGACAGACCCATTACTGTACGCTTACACAGTTGCAGAACAGTCACTGAAAGAAGTTACCTCCATAAAATATCTAGGAGTATGTGTACGGAATGATTTGAAGTAGAGCTACGACATAAAACGAATCGCAGGAAAGGCAGATGCCACACTGAGAGCCATGGGAAGAATCCTCAGGAAAAGTAGTCTGTCAACAAAGTAAATAGATTACAAAAAGTTACGCGATCGTTTTTTCGGAAACAGCCCAGCAACATGTGTAAAATCATCGCCCGGTCGATCAAGCTAATTCATTGACACCGAGAAAAGTAATATATAACATTACTAGTGTTTGTCAGTAGCTGACCAAAGTAATTTACCGTTCATTTACTCTTTTATTTGAAGTTGCCTGCCGTACATGAATGAGAGGACATTGAAAGCATACTGTGATCGGGTAACGCTGCTGTGGAGTTATTGAGAATCACCCGTGAAGAGGCAAGCAGAGCAATGGCGTGCAGGCCACAGGACAGTCTGTTGTAATGTCGCAGCTGGGCGTCCAAAGCTCCGCAGGCAAACACAGATAATATCTCCTGTGACACAAGGCCCGCAGCCGCCGCCATTTTTACAACGAAGAAATGGAACGACGAGAAACGCTGTTTCTTGCAAAGTCCATGAAGGCACTACTGTACACAAAACGTTGAGAGCTCTATCTTATCCAGAAAGTGCCGGACGGTATACATGATCTCAAACTTCGAGTGGGCATCCGCAGTTTTGAGACACCTTGAATGTGTGAGACGCAACTGAACTTTGACTTCATAAAAACCAAATCTTTATACAACATAAGGGCTTTCAGGAGAGCCTAATATGAACAAACTGCAGATTAGGCAGAGAAAGTTAACTGTTCCAATGAGCCATCCTATGGGCTGCACAGAAAGAGATGGGAAGATAATGAGATGCCTTTTTTTCAGTGTTAACAAAGTGGTTCAAATGGCTCTGAGCACTATGGGACTTAACATCTGAGGTCATCAGTCCCATAGAGCTTAGAACTACTTAAACCTAACTAACCTAAGGACATCACACACATCTATGGCCGAGGCAGAATTCGAAACTGCGACCGTAGCGGTCGTGCGGTTCCAGACTGAAGCACCTAGAACCGCTCGGCCACACCGGCCGGCTCTCAGTGCTAAACTATAGGGTGTGCGTAAATAGTTAATCGCTTAAAGAATAGCCTAGCAAAGGGAAAAAGAGTTTTCTAAGGGACATTTTGACCAGTAGGTACTCGGAAGACAAGGAGCCCAGACAATGCGAACTCAGTAAGGAGAGAAAACGCGCAAATGCGAATTTTCCTTGAAGCGAACAATTGGTACACTGTTACTTCTTAGTAGAGATCAGCATTGCTTCATCTTGGTATTGGGGAGCCGGGCTTCTACACCACCGGAGCAGATTTATTGAGGGCCTTAAATGAGGTACAGGACAGATTTCAGGCCGACACGCATTTAGCTCTACTGAACAGTCGTTGGTGTGACGTCAGTGCCTGATTCTCCTGCCACTTCAGCTTCACCTATAATTTATTATGCCGAGATTCAGCCACTAGACAGTGCGTTGGGACATTAAAGCCATTTTATAGAATTTCATAACTTTAAACTTCATTCTGAAGACGTGCATTCAGATTCAGTCAGCAACTTGCTTTCAACACCGACCACAAGTTAGATGCATACTCTTCTGCTAATGCCATGATAATTACGGTACCACTTTGCGATTGAAATTCTTTCATTAAGATGATTATTAGAATCTCACCCGAAATGTGTTAATGTTTTACTCGAATAATATTATCATTGCATGACAAAGGTTTTCTTTAAATGATTATACTGAATCAACTGTGATTCTTGTTTCATTTAATAGTCATTTCACTCCTAATAATTATTTTGAATGGTGAACAATTAATGTATATCAGGTACAGGGCCCAGATTCCACACCTCCAACTTGAATCAGCCGACTGTAACCCAGCAGAAACTATTGTTCCACCAATACTTGTATTTCATCAGCATGTGATCCACAAGAGGCAAGATTGATAAACGAATGGAGACGATCCAAAGAAGAGCAGTACATTTCGTTACAGAAATATTTAGTGAACACTTGTCACGTCACGGAGATGAGCAACCAACTGCAGTGACAGACACTGCTACTGACACGTTCTGCACCGCGGTACGGTTTACTTTTATAGTTCCAAGAGCGTACATTCGTAGAAAAGTTAACGAATATATTGCTCCCCCTAAGAGTATTCGGCGAAAAGACCATGAAGATAACACTAGAAAGACTTGGGCCCACACGCAGACTTAGCGGGAATCCTTATCCTGCAAACTATTCACGACTGGGACAGCATATGGGGATAGTGACAAGGTACTTTGCGCCACAGCCTGCAAGGTGGCTCGCAGATGTCGATGTAGATGTTGTGCAAGTCATCACTGTCTTAGATTTCATTCCACAATTTTATTAGAAATGACATGGATACTTGCCTTCACTTTATTGCTACTTAGCCATAACTTTATTCTTACTTATCATTCCCTGAAGACCTCATTTTATTTGTCTATTACTAATTTTTCCGAGTCCAGATTAGATTCAGAATTTTGGGTAAACGTTGAAACATAATATCCCGTGTTTTGTGGGCCATGTATATGTAGTGAGTGACATCGCAACTATGTCTCCTCTTACTTGCTTCACCGGAATTCAGTTTTCACCAGAAGAATAGCAATGACAGCCTAAATCACAACAATACCCGTACACGAAACAAATACTAAAGCAGACTGCAGCTAGCGACAATCTGCCACTACCGATTAGAAGTACTGACCAGGTGCACTTTGGTAACGTCAGCAGAGTAGACTACGGTAGCCATTATGGATCCGTGTGCTGAGTTATACACATCTCACCTATTTCCATTTCATGATGCTCTAAATGAAGTATAAATGAAGTATCTGTTTATTGATTATTGTTTACTCTTGTAGCTCAAGTGGTTCAAATTGCTCCAAGCACTGTGGAACTTAACATCTGAGGTCATCAGTCGCCTGGACTTAGAACTACTTGAACCTAACTAACCTAATGACATCACACACATCCATGCCCAAGGCAGGATTCGAAACTGCGACCATAGCAGCAGCGCGGTTCCGGACTGAAGCGCCTAGAACCGCTCGGCCACAGTGGCCGGCACTCTTGTAGCAAAAGTACATTAGCTTCATTAACTGCGTAAGCTCTCACGTGACTGAAATCTGTGTCCTCAGTGACACAAATATAAAGCTTCAGTTGTAATAAAAAGAAAAACTTTAGAGATGTATTTGGCTGTCAACAACTTGGTACTTCTGCCTTCATATCTTGGAAAGAACGGATACACACAGACACACAATTCCGTAGGTGATTCTTTCATACTTTAAGACAAAAGGTTCTCTGTCAAAAAAGTACGACAGCTTTCATAACAAACAGACATATTTTTGTAAATGATTGTTTCATGTTTTCCGACAAACATTTTTATGTCGAATACTGTACTTTATATTTTGGCCTTTCTCTGAATTTCGTGACACACTTCCAAGCGCGCATGCGCATGCGGGCGCTCGCACACACACACACACACACACACACACACACACAGAGGGAAAGAGAGAGAGAGAGAGAGAGAGAGAGAGAGATTTAAGAGGAGGTGATAAGGCAAAAAATGAAATGAATATTTCCCAAAATCTATATGACTCACACACCAATTAAAAATCGAATTTTCTGTTTTCTTTACAAGGTTCTTCGAGCTTTATAATGCAGAATATTCATACAGGAGACGTGGGAGGTACAGCGGAAAAAATATGGCACTTCCACATTTACTTACTGAAAATCACATTAAAATATTCGAAAAGAATCATATGTCATTTACGTATTTACCTACATTAAAGTGCCGGCCTCTGTGGCCGAGCGGCTCTAGGCGCTTCAGTCCGGAACCGCGCGACTACTACGGTCGCAGGTTCGAATCCTGCGTCGGGCATGGATGTGTATAATGTCCTTAGGTTAGTTAGGTTTAAGTAGTTCTAAGTTCTAGGGGACTGATGACCTCAAATGTTAAGTCCCACAGTGCTCAGTCCCATTTGAACCATTTTTACATTAAAGCATTCTGTTTTGTCATCAGTTTTCTAACTGCGTGCCACTTAGTTTGCCTGTTGCAGTGTCATTAACATTCTTGATCAGATTATTTATTATTACCTTGTGCGATTAAAAACAGATTTTTTCAGAGAGGTTCCTCAAAATATTATGGGCTTTGCAATTATCACTTAAGTAATCCTCACTACTCTCCAACTTCAGACTTCACATTATGTGGAAAAAAGAAGAGGATGTAAATCCAGTACACGTTTCAATATGAACCAAGCAAGATCAGTCACGATAAAAGCATTCCAAGTGAGACCTGTCAACTTCGCATTGTCGTACTATCCAGTGAAATCATTTGGGATAGATAATACAACTTCCTTATCACAAGGCACCCAAAGTGAAAATCTCAGATTTTTATAAGATAAAGTTTATTCTTCACAGCAAAACAAGTTATGTACAGCATCACAGGCAGAAAACATTTTCGTTTCTTTGCTCTTAAGACTTAAAAATTTTCCCTTAACACCACAGAATGTTTCTTAGCACTAACACATTTGTCATTTGTACCGGAATGAGGAAGCAGAGTGCTAAGGGGGATTTCTTTGTTGAACGAATTGAGCACCTCCATACAATTTAATATTGATTTCTTTTCACTCTTGAGTATTGTACGTACATACGTAGTCCTTTGCCCTACGCTCGGCAATAACAGCTAAATCAACTTTCCACAGCGCGCGGGTTTAGCCGAGCGGTTTTCGGCGCTTCAGTCATGGACTGTGCGGCTGGTCCCGGCGGAGGTTCGAGTCCGCCCTTGGGCATGGGTGTGTGTGTTTGTCCTTAGGATAATTTAGATTAAGTAGTGTGTAAGCTTAGGGACTGATGACCTTAGCAGTTAAGTCCCATAAGATTTCACACACATTTCAACATTTTGAACAACTTTCCACTTCATAATTTTGAAACTTATGCGGCAATATGCAACCTGTTTTGTAGTGTCCATACGGAATCAAGATTAAAAAATACATCAAGTGCTTTGATAAGTGAAAAAATTCTGAGGGGTTTACGAATTGGGACTAGGGACACTCAGATTTCTGTTTTCCAACCATAATGACTGAGACATGGCATTTACTGGTATTAAGAAAAACGTGGAAGGGAGGACCCACCAATGTAACTTTCCTTTCACACAACCTGTTTATTTAACAATATAATCATCAATTTTTTTTTTTTACAAATTAACAAATTTGTGAAATGAATAAGCTTTTACAAGAGAAATCGAAACAAGAACAACATGACAATAATTACAAGGGCCAGGACTTTCATCCCGCCCGTTATCGGGTTAAGCAGTCGTGTTCACTGCCATGCTGGACACAGTTTCTCTTCTGCAACACATGAAAACAGATAAGTAATATTGATGACAAGAGTGTTTTAGTTACAGATGACGTAATTTTTTTAAATTTTGAAACAGTGTGTCGAGAGGTTCGGGTTTAAAATGTGCACGTATGCTTAAAGGTTAAACAAATTAGGAAACAGTTAGGACAATGATAAGGCTTGCTTCAAAGTGAGCAACCTTTTCATTTCGATCAGCAACCATAGTGCGACTGGATCCCAAGACGTCCCTTTGGCAATCTTATTCTGACTGCAGCCCTGGTGAGAGTTAGCTCTTAATATGTCAAAAGTTAAACTGCTTGTCAGTTATGAAGGCCGCTCTGAAGGAAAATTTTAAAATATTACGTGTGAGCACTTATTACAAAAGAACTTACTCGGTGTAACTACAAGACCGAATTAAAAATACAACAATAATGAATCGGACTTTCAAAGACAGGAACACATAGCTTAGTGCAACAGGTGGTTCAGATTATCTCAAATGCAATTACAATCAAGGAATGGAACCGGTTAACATCTAAATCCCCCGTTTATTCAACGGCAACCTGTGCCTTGGTAGAATTGTTCTAACTGTATTTCCGACTAAAACAGCAATGATTGGCTTAAACAAGAAAGGAAGGACAATATAATACCAGAACAAATTTTCAGACGACAACTAGTGTCTTAGTACAATAATACGGCCCACATTTACGAACAAAGAGCCGACCGAGTAAAGTTCTGAGGTTCGAATACAAACTAGAAAAAATTAGGTCGGGTAGACAATAACACCAATCACCATGAACCATGGAGATTACAGAATGTTACTCCCCTTTATCAGCAAGCAGCTCCATGGATCCACGGTGCGTCGCGGGGTTACTGAGTGGTGCTGATGACAGCCGGGTAGAAGGGTGCAGCCAGGCAACGAGCGAACGTCCGACATGAATGTTGCCAATCAACCGACGGGTTGTCAGCCTGCTGCTTGTAGTCTTCGTCATAGATATTGGAAGGGATAGTCGACACTACCCTTGAGCTAATGGCGCCAGACAGAGCAGTCTACTAACTTAATCGCGCCACGGCTTAATGACTTTATCATAATCTCGTGTAATTGTAAGGGACTATTTACCCAAACAGATTATCTGTCCACATGCTTAAATCTCTCGCCTTCGTATGCACCTTACAATTACAGAAACCACTAGTTACAAATGATTTATCTGAATGATGCTGTAAGTTCTGGCCCTGAAAGGTGTGCGCTTCCTGAAGCAGCAATCATTAGAAACCATGAGCGCTAGATTATTTCGATTCTGGATATTGGAAGGAAACAGAGCCTCGATTGACAGAAAACGATTGTATTTTACTGATGAGCTTACTGTGGAGCAATTAAACTGCTAACAGATACAACTGTCGCAAAATATTTGGATTTTGAAGAGGCACTGGATAGCATGAAAATTGGAGCTTCCTCATACACATCACTATTGTCAGCGTTATGGGCACCATATGTTGTCTCCTTTGAAGATCAAACTACGCTCAGTGCCAATCCATCCAGAAGCACAATTACTACCATTTCATGATCTCAAAAAATTTACTTTTTGATCTTGAGATACTCTATACGACCATATGCATTTAAAATATTTTAATCAAACTTCACTGTCAGATTTCTAGCATTGCATGAATGTGGGAATTAACGACAGTAGCTATTATGCGCAGCAAATACGTTGTTGATGATGTACATAAAGTGAAGTTTCCAATAACAATATATCACCAATTTACGTATGACTGTTGTCATTTTTTATTAAAGACTGGTTTTGTTCCATGATCAGTTGCAGCTGTGAACATCTGACATATCCACTATGTGTCGAATCACAAAATTACTGTTTAAGGTGCCTTCGTTAGTCACTATTTACTTAACGTATTAAATTAGAGTATTCAACGCCTGCTTGGCTTATGCTAACATAGATCCGATGGGCACTTAGTGGTGGGGAATTCTGCACTTCTTTTTAAGAAAGAGATACACTCAGATCGGTATTAACAGTTACTGTTCCAGTAATGTTGGACATTTCATCACTACCATCTATATCACAAAGCACCATTTTTATTCACTCTCAATACATCATCACTGTTTATTGTTTATGAGAATACCGCTCGAAGGTTATATGTCTGTATCTTCCAACCTGTTAACAATATTCTGCTCTTCTCACTGCCTATAACGTACTGCGCTTTACCACACCTTTTTTCAAAATTTTCGCTTTCTTCATCACAAAAGCTTCTGCATAAGGGTGCAGCTCTTGTTAAGTATCGTGGCAAATTAGAGTTCAGTTTTGGATAACTCCTTACAAACTTCTGTCTGTGAGTGAACTGCACGAAGTGTTCCGATTCTACTATGCACTTGTTCATCAAAATGCTTTATGCGCACCACAAGCTTCTTTAACTAAGAGAAAGCAAAGAGAATTTTTGTCAGTCACTTTTTCGATGGTTTCTCATCGTTGCGATTTTTAATTACTTTAAAGCCCGCCCACTGCAGCACCTCGGCTTTTTTACTATGTGTCAACTAATGTTCAATATATTTATCACAATGGGGATCTACACAGTTACTTTAACTATTTGTGTATTTTAATTTATACAACAACAGGTGACATCAAGTTTAAAACTTGAAGCATAATTTTAGAGAACCATTGATATACTCACTGATATTTGTCTTTAAGCAACAATTATTAATTCAAACGTCTCTAAGCAATATGGGACTTAACATCTGAGGTCATCAGTCCCCTGGGTTGTTGTTGTTGTTGTTGTTGTGGTCTTCAATCCTGAGACTGATTTGATGCAGTTCTCCATGCTACTCTACCCTGCGCAAGCTTCTTCATCTCCCAGTACCTACTGCAACCTACATCCTTCTGAATCTGCTTAGTGTATTCATCTGTTGGTCTCCCCCTACGATTTTTACCCTCCACGCTGCCCTCCAATACTAAACTGGTGATCCCTTGATGCCTCAGAACATGTCCTACCAACCGATCCCTTCTTCTAGTCAAGTTGTGCCACAAACTTCTCTTCTCCTCAGTCCTATTCAATACTTCCTCATTAGTTATGTGATCTACCCATCTAATCTTCAGCATTCTTCTGTAGCACCACATTTCGAAAGCTTCTATTCTCTTCTTGTCCAGACTATTTATCGTCCATGTTTCACTTCCATATATGTCTACACTCCATACAAATACTTTCAGAAACGACTTCCTGACACTTAAACCTATATTCGATGTTAACAAATTTCTCTTCTTCAGAAACGCTTTCCTTGCCATTGCCAGTCTACATTTTATATCCTCTCTACTTCGACCATCATCAGTTATTTTGCTCCCCAAATAGCAGAACTCCTTTACTACTTTAAGTGTCTCATTCCCTAATCTAATTCCCTCAGCATCACCCGATTTAATTTGACTACATTCCATTTTCCTTGTTTTGCTTTTGTTGATGTTCGTCTTATATCCTCCTTTCAAGACCCTATCCATTCCGTCCAACTGCTCTTCCAAGTCCTTTGCTGTCATCGGCGAACCTTAAAGTTTTTATTTCTTCTCCATGGATTTTAATACCTACTCCGAATTTTTCTTTTGATTCCTTTTCTGCTTGCTCAATATACAGATTGAACAACATCGGGGAGAGGCTACAGCCCTGTCTCACTCCCTTCCCAACCACTGCTTCCCTTTGATGTCCCTCGACTCTTATAACTGCCATCTGGTTTCTGTACAAATTGTAAATAGCTTTTCGCTCCCTGTATTTTACGCCTGCCACCTTCAGAATTTGAAAGAGAGTATTCCAGTCAACATTGTCAAAAGCTTTCTCTAAGTCTACAAATGCTAGGGTCGTAGGTTTGCCTTTCCTTAATCTAGCTTCTAAGATAAGTTGTAGGGTCAGTATTGCCTCACGTGTTCCAATATTTCTACGGAATCCAAACGGATCTTCCCCAAGGTCGGCTTCTGCTAGTTTTTCCATTCGTCTGTAAAGAATTCGTGTTAGTATTTTGCAGCCGTGACTCATTAAACTGATACAGGGTGAGGCAGTGAAACGTCACGATTTCGATAGTGGTTGTCGGGCGCGGAGGGGGGTTGCGAGAGTGGGGGAAGTGACCTTGGGCGTCTAGAGTGGTGGAAGTTTCAGTAGCCGTGGAGCGTTGGTCGAGTGCGCAACGTGCATATGCCGTAAAGGCATATTACAAAAACGCGGATAGTGTGGTTGGTGCTCAACGCGCCTTTCGTCGTGAATTCAACCTGCCGCCACGGGCTCCCGTGCCATCAAGGAAAGCCATTCTCCTTTGGGTTAAAACCTTTGAAGCTACTGCTAGCACAACAAAGAAAAGAGGCGGCAGCACAAAAACAATCTGGACACCCGAGAACATTAATCGTGTGCACGAAGCGTTGGGACGAAGTCCGCGAAAATCCGCGAGACGGCACAGCGCAGAACTTGGTCTCAGCAATCGATCAGTAAGATGGATTTTGAAGAGTGACCTTCACTATCATCCATACAAAATTCAGGTAGTGCAAGCCCTTAAACCTAATGACTACAATAACCGTATTCGCTTTTGCCAGTCAATGCTTAACGTTATTGAACGAAATGAAGAAAGAGTGCATAACTTGTGGATGAGTGATGAAGCCCACTTTCATCTTAGTGGGTACGTAAATAAGCAAAACTTCAGATATTGGTCCTCAGATAACCCGCACGAACTTCATGAAAAACCTCTCCATTCTGAAAAAGTAACAGTCTGGTGCGCAATGTCATCTCGTGGAATCGTGGGGCCCTATTTTTTTGAAGATGAAGATGGCAACACAGTGACGGTAAACTCTGGACGTTATGCTGACATGTTGACCATTTTTGGTCTGCCTGGAATTGATCGACATGATCCAGATGCTGAAACACTCTTCCAGCAAGATGGTGCAACAAGCCATACTGCTAATGTCTCAATGGAATTGCTCAGACTTGCATTTCCACGACGTCTAATCAGCAGGAATGGCCATTTCCCCTGGCCTGCCCGTTCACCAGATCTGACGGCACCAGACTTTTTTCTTTGGGGCTACCTCAAGTGCAAAGTCTTCCAGGAAAATCCACCAAGAACAAAAGAAGACCTGAAGGAGCGAATTCGACAGGAAATTAACAACATTCCAGTACAGATGCTACGAAACGTCATGGGACAATTTCATCTCAGGCTTAGACAATGTGTGCAAAACCAAGGACGACACCTCACTGACACCATATTTAAAAAATGATTGTTTTTAAGTTAAATCTTTAATTTCCACTCTTGTACTTGAGATCCATGTTCAACTATTATGATTTTACTTGTAAATAAATCTTTGGTGGTTTTACAAAATCGTGCCGTTTCACTGCCTCACCCTGTAGTTCGGTAATTTTCACATCTGTCAACACCTGCTTTCTTTTCGATTGGAATTATTATATTCTTCTCGAAGTCTCCTGGGTTAAGGGTCCGAAATTGAGGCAGCGTTAACGCTTCCCCTTCAAACTCGCATAGTGCACTGACAGCTGCGTCCGTCCAGCCGTCACACCCTTATCACAAAATGAATGATCAGGTTTCGATGTAGCGTTAAACGCACATTTGTCATTGAATACCTTGTTAGTGGAAAACTCACCTCAAGTGTACCTGTCTCTCATAGGACCTTTGGATGGCGGTGAACTTCTGTGAATTCGATTCGGATACCGCTGGACATTCGACCGCTAAGCAACGACAGAATTTCCATCCGCCACCCCTAAGTACAGTGCATGTCTGCTCTTTCCTCCGAAGAAAAGCCTTCCATTTCGCTTCCGCTCAGAACATTACAAACAGAGGAGGATCCCCATTTGCTGTCGCGCTGACGCAGGATGGACCCGACTGTGCAGTGTGTACAAGTGAAGCCGTTAGGCACAATCAGTGCGAAAGTTCTGAATCATGTATACAAACGAACTAGTTCAATCTCGCGCAACAGATCATTGAACAGATCTACTCACTGCCACCTACTTTGCTAACGTCACAATCAAGATTGGTCCCAATACAAAGCCAGTGTATTCAGATGGTGAGTCCCCTAGTGAAATCACAACTGGAAACCTTGGCTGAGTGAGTTTCGCTCGGGGATCGTGGGGGAAGAATAACAAGAAGCGCGTGCACTATCGAAACGCTGGTGCAGACGGTGTCGATAATCCTCGCAATCGGACCGAGATTCAGAGACTCTAGGCGAACACGTATCGGACAAGCGCCTTCCCCAAGGTTGAGCTGGCTTTTAGGGCTCAAGAGACCCAGGTCTGCTTTATGCCACCGTCCGTTTACAGAAGGCAAGAAGCCTCAGCCTTAAGGTTTGTCCTGTGGACAACATAATCTGACAGGAAAAGTGAATCAGTCTGCAGTCTGAAGGGGAGGAGGTAACCAATCGCAACTTGATGGTTAGTAAGAGTATGTTAGGTTATTTCAGTGACTATAATGTAGTACTGAAGTTAGAAAGAGCTACGCAGTAAAAGCCCGCTGATCATCCCCTTTCGCCTGAATTCATGCACGCATTCAGT
The DNA here is from genome assembly GCF_023864345.2 of Schistocerca serialis cubense. Classification (NCBI taxonomy): domain Eukaryota; kingdom Metazoa; phylum Arthropoda; class Insecta; order Orthoptera; family Acrididae; genus Schistocerca; species Schistocerca serialis. The sequence goes on from NC_064645.1 coordinate 222,841,929, forward strand.
TGGGAAGGGTGTAATAAAGTTGACGTATCCTCTTCTGGGACAATCTGGCTCACGACTGCCATCAGCGATCCTTCATACACTGTGTGATCAAAAGTATCCTGACACCACAAAAAATATACGTTTTACAAATTACGTGCATTGTGCTCCCACCTACTGCCAGGTACTCTATATCAGTGTCCTCAGTAGCCATTAGACATCGTGAGAGAGCAGAATGGGGCGCTCTGCGGAACTCACAGACTTCGAACGTAGTCAGGTGACTAGGTGTGACTTGCGTCGTACGTCTCTAAGCGAAATTTCCACACTCCTAAACATCCCCAGGTCCACTGTTTCCGATGTGATAGTGAAGTGAAAACGTGAAGGGACACGCACAGCACAAAAGTGTGCAGGCCGACCTCGTCTGTTGACTAACAGAGACCGCCGACAGTTGAAGAGGGTCGTGATGTGTAATAGGCAGACATCTATCCAGACCATCGCTCAGGTAATCCAAACTGCATCAGGATCCACTGCAAGTACTATGACAGTTAGGCGGGAGGTGAGAAGACTTGGATTTCATAGTCGAGCGGCTGCTCATAAGCCACACACCACGTGGGTAAATGCCAAACGACGCCTCGCTTGGTGTAAGGAGCCTAATCTTTGGACGACTAAACAGTGGAAAAACGTTATGTGGAGTGATGAATCACGGTACACAATATGGCGATTCGATGGCCGCATATGGGTATGGCGAATGCCCAGTGAACGTGAACTGCCTGCGTGTGTAGTGACAACAGTAAAATTCTGAGGCAGTGGTGTTGCTGCGTGATCTTGTTTTTCATACAGGGGGCTTGCACCCGCTTTTGTGTTGCGTGGCATTATCACAGCACAGGCCTACATTGATGTTTTAAGCACCTTCTTGCATCCCTATAGCAAATCGCGGATGGCGATTGCATCATTCAACACGATCGAGCACCTGGTCATAATGCACGGCCTGCGGCGGAGTGGTAATATGACAATAACATCCCTGCAATGTACTGGCCTGCACAGAGTACTGACTTGAATGCTACAGAACACCTTCGGGATGTTTTGGAACGCCGACTTCGTGGCAGGCCTCACCGACCAACATCAGTACCTCTCCTCAGTGCAGCACTCCGTGAATGGGCTACCATTCCCCAAGAAACTTTCCAGCACCTGATTGAACGCATGCCTGCGAGAGTGGAAGCTGTCATCAAGGCTAAGGGTGGGTCAACACCATACTGATTTCCAGCATTATCGATGGAGGGCTCCACGATCTTGTAAGTTATTTTCAGCCGGGTGTCCGAATAATTTTGATCACATAGTGTATCTTTAATACTGGCACTGGCTTATAGTTGATGTCCGAGTCGGTAACATACACCATGAAAAGATTTAGGGACCTTGCTGACTGTGGGAGTTCCTCAGGTCATGGATGATAGTGAACAAGGGAATTTCGAAAGCCCTGAGGAACGCCACGGACATCCTGAGGCGTAGGCTCTCCTGAGACATTATCATGGTGCCATTTTCCATCAGGACAATGCTCATATTCACATGCAGACATGTGCCATATGTGTACAAGAATTCTCCTGGTGGAAAATGGCACCATGACAGTGTCTCTGGAGAGCCTACGTGTGAAGATCTCCATTACGTTCCTTCGTGCCGTCAGAGTTCCCTAATTCACTGTCATTCTCGACCTGAGGTCATGCCCGATGACTCGCCACACTATAACCCCAGGAGCTAACCGCTGAGCCTCTCAAAAACATTGGGAGAGTGAGACATCGTCCTGACCGCCGTCATGGTTGCTGATATTGGTCATCCAGGGCAGTGCAGAAACTCGATCAATCGCTGAACATAATGCGCCGCCGTTCGTCAGCTGTCCACGATTTACGGCACGAAAACGGTGGGAATGCTGACATATATGTAACTGCCTACGTGTGAGAAGGTGGTTCCACACTATGGCTGCTTCTAGGCTCTGACCTGAGCGTGGGATGTCACAGAGTGTCGCAGGGAGTGCATTACTTACAGTCGGGTGGAAGGTGAATATGTGAAGGGGTTACAGTGTGTTTGGTGCAGAGTGGTCAATAGGACGCTTGACGACGAAATTTCTGTCCTTAAATTAGTGTGCAGTCTAAAATTGGGCCACTGTCACATCCGCGTAGCTGGCAGCCACATTGAGACGCACAGACTGCCAAGTGCTGTCTCACACGAGGACACAGTATCTCCTCGTTCTTCACACAGGTTACTCAATACCTGATGCTGACTAATGCTATTTGGTGGCTGTCCTATCTGTTACAGAGAACTTCAGTTCTAATCATTTTCACACCAGTCGATTTTGTGTACGTCTATTAAGTTACAGTGACGTGCGACTATTCGACCGAGTAATGCACCTTTTTGTAAAGCTGTGTACGACAGTCAACCAGAAAGCAATACACCACATTCTTCTCTTTATCCAGTCTAGACTGCTGCGAATGTGAAACGATGGGTATGTCTTCTTTGATGTTTCCTCCGAGAGGTAGAGTAGCTGCAGCAGTGTAAAATTGCGTCTATAAGTGATGTACGCCACAAGTAGCGTCATCGTTATTGAATTTCTCATTGCGGAGAAAGGAACTAGGTGAAATATTCACAAATGTTTCTGTGTAGTCTATGGAATATATGCAGCCGACATGAGTATATTTAGTCACTGAGTGCAGAAGGTGATGGCATCAGAAGGCGGTCCGGCAGAGCTTCATGATTTACAGCCACTGGGGAGAGTACTCACGGCTGCCACATCTGATTTTTGAAGCATGCTGACGTTTTCATTCGCAGTGATCGACGCACTATGATTCAGCGGCTGGTCAGCAAAGGAAGTGAGGTGCTATTATCCGTTCTCTTGGATAATCAAAAGTGTGTGCAAGAATGGTTCTGCGATGTCTTACGGTGCACCGAAAACCTCACAGAAAAAGATAACTGTTCTGAGTTACTGCAACGTACTCAAGCAGAGACTGAGGACTTCTCGCGGAGCGTGACAGATGGTGAAACCTGGGTTCACCATTTTGGTCCCCTAACACAGATCCTTTGTGACCATTATGAGGACTGGTACTGACATGGCATACACGCTCAGGTGTCTCGCTTGAGAAACGTAATAGAATTCAAAGTAGATTACGTAGAGCAGTGGTGTATGTAGATAAAACTTCATTCTTTCATGTGTGTAATTTTATTGTGTGTAATAAAAAAGTAGAAATAATTGATAATCTAAGATCGCTTAAATACTGTTTACTGGATAACCAGTTTCAAAACACTGAAGATGCCATCATCGGAGCTGAATGTAGATTTACATTTATAAATCATTTGGATATAACGATACATGAAGCAGACCAGCTGATCCGATGATGGCACCTTTAGTGTGTTGAAACCGGCTATTCAGTAAACAGTGTTTAAGTGATACTGGCTTTTGAATTATTTCTACAACAGAGTGATCTCCCCACTACGCACTACGTGTTCACTGCATAATAAAAATATGTTGAAGAAAAATAGTGGAGCATTAAATTTTGGGAGAGCCTTGTACGTGTAATGCCATACATTTTTTCAAATGTTACCATGACTATACACACTGAGATAATTTGCTTTGTGAGCAGCTAGCCAATAATTCAAATTACTGTGTCACTTATTCTAAATGTTCCATGCGGTTTACACTTACATGCAAAGTTTCGGTAAAGGTACTTGCAATCGTTAATGCATCATTGCCTGAAATACCATATTTTCTCACAAAATTCTTAACATCTCTTTCAGAATCATACAACATAGTAAAGTGTTTACACTGGCATTTACCAACTATCCTGGTTCCCAGACCAACGAATTAATTGAAGCTTTTAGCATAAACTAACTCATACGAATTAAGTATCCCAAATATGAAAACTGCAATGTGCATATGAGACGTAACTTCTGGTGCCTGATGAGGGTAAAACTATATTTGACGCCCAAAGATAGTAACTAGGTACTTTAAGTTCCTTTCCTGTATATAGGCTACTAGTAAACTTTGTGCTGCTGGGGACTTTGTCCAATGCTATAACAACTGTCAAATATTTGCTTCTATCAGCGATATGGTCACCATTGCACTTTTCAATGAGACTGAAGTTCCCTCTGCAGCTTAAATTACTGTTTCATTATTTTAAGATGTCCCTTAAGACCGATTCTCACTGTGCCATTGGAACGGAATTCGTTTCTCTACAGCACTTTCATGAGTATCAATATTCCAAAAAATTGTCGATGACTACCGCACCTCCTTTGTGTTGCAAACTCTGAGGAACGCTGAGAGCAACTCGCTCCCATAGACTAGAGAGATATTATATAAAGAATATCGATAAATAAATTCACTTCAGCATATTGTAAAAGCTTATCCTAAATGTAAGATGAGAACGGAAACTGTATGGAAATTTATTTGTGAACGTATTAAAATTATGAAGTCGATTGGAAGTATTATCCCCGCACCCTGGGAAAGAGTTAAATATAGAACTGCCATCAACGCGTTTCTGGCGAACTATCAGAAAAAGGAAATCAGAATTTCTGATGCGCTACCAAAAACAAAGCCAAAAGGAACGTAATGAGGAGAACAAGAGAACAGGTGAGGGGCTTGAGATGAGCTAAGCACTGGCTGACCACTGTAGTAGAGCCCTCGGCTAACTTCACTTTCAAGGGCGCTACCGCTGGCTACCAACGGATTATGGGATCTCCGTACGTGAAACGAGGGTTCTAGCACTTCGAGAAGAGAACATTTAACATTACCTGTTACCTACCCTACATGTCTGAGGTCTCGTGGAGCGGCCTCTGGTGCTTGGCGAGTACCCAGCTACAATGTCTTTTCTTTGTTCTCTTTGGAACTTGCCACATGCTATGCCATTGCGCGAGGAGAATTTTCGCGTAGTGGTAGACGCTGTCACCGCCAACTTGTTTTGGACAAGTTATACGAGTTTATTGCACCGTACATTAAATATTTTTTTTTTGTGTAACTTCAGTAAATTCCGCTCATTTCTCATAGCCCTCCACGGAGATGTAGTACTTACAACGGTGTAGCATATGTGAAATAAAACATATTAAACTAGTAATGTTGACTTTCCCCGTCAACTGAGATCTGCAAAATTGATATTATTTGAGCGTTTGTAATACACGTCTACATACTTCATGAACCACTGTACTTTGGTTGGCGGATGGGAATTTGCACTATTCCTAATCACTCCAAAATGGATCTTGAGCGACCACTGTTCACATGAGTTAACTTAATGTAACATTCATCCAATAAAATAATTCGAAAAAAAAATATTTGCTCGGGAAACGAATTGTTTCCAAAGAAGAGACTTTTTCAGTCGTAGATGGAAACAGACACTCAAGAAGCACGCTATATGGAGAGATCGTGCGCACCAGAGAAACTTTGTCCAAACTCCAATGACCTAAAGCAGTTGTACATCTAAAATGAAATTACAGGGAATGTATTTGAAGTTGTGAATCTGAACCATATTAGAATAAGTGACGGCTTCACGCCAACGGACACTATCTGTACGTGAATCACCGCCAGACCCCAACATTGATATATCGTCGTCCATGCGTCATAACCTGGACTTTTACGTTACGAACATTCCCGTCCAGGGAGGACGTATTTGTTGAGAGTCAAGGGCAAATAAATATGAAATAACAGTGTCTGTGTTATTAAGAAGTACGATACGATGCATGCATTTATGTCCGAAGGAACGTTGCATCGTACGTGTTAATAGCACAGGCACTGCCATTTCGTAAAATTAAGTTATTTTTTTCACCTAATGAACACAGTACCACAGGTCGAAAAATTTTAATCTTGTTCTCGTAATACGGAATGACCGACTGTTGTGAAGGTACGTGGTAATGTAGCACTGCAGTGTACGAGTACATGTGTTTGTGTCCATACAGAGGGTGAACGCCTCCCCTGGTGGTTGGCAGAGCGCCCAGGTGGTCTCTGGGGAAATCTGCCGCTGGACACACACACACACACACACACACACACACACACACACACACACACACACACACAAACAAACACATTCACACAGCCGGAGGTGACGCGTGCATCACTACAGGTGCTGTTTACCTGACACGCTTCTGCGGCTTTGGGTCACACAAACTGCAGTAAGCTCGTCACAACCTGCAGGATACACGAGAAATTACCTCATCTCTCATGGCAATGTGACTATGTTTCCTTGGTTTCACATCCTCACTAATTTTGCTGCAGATGAGGGGTGTAGCACCGACCTCTTTTCCATACTCTCTTTCGCGAAGCAAATTTCAGGTAAATTGTACTGCAATACACGATAACTATTCGTAGCCTGTAGTGCTGTTTCGAGTCCTACCTTAGATAAGGTTTTCTTCAGGGCAATGCTAGACTTCCTTATAAGAATCACTGAACACCAATATTCCGAAATTTCAGTAATTTCACCAATAGGAATGCTATCCGTTCAGAGAATTGCTGAAAGAATTCACCAATAAAACCAGAAATTATAGTGCTCTTCGGAATGTGCTCTCTCTCAATAATTAAGAAAGAAATCGTTAGGATGATACTTGGGTAGCACTAATGTATGACCTGCTGCAGAGCACAGTTACCTTTGCTGTGAGAGAGTAGTCCTTTGCCAGCAAATTTCTGAAGTATAAAGAGGAATATTACTCGTCCTAACAACTCAGAAGATTTGCCATTAAAGGAGGCTGACTTGTAAAAGATTGTCTAAGTTGGTTTAGTTAGCATACTTTAATCCATTGATGTCCCAAAGGTTACATTATTTATGGCATACCAGAGAAGCAGAAAGGGAAATTTTAGTTCACAGGCGTACCACCTTTCTCACATTTGTGTTAATTTACGAAAACCGTTTACAGAGCTATTCAATAACCTGAAGTTTCTAACGCATATATATATCAGTACATACGCTCTCTCATGAGATTTATTGTTGATAATCCCCACTTGTTTGAAAATAGAACCTGCATTGTTTCAGGCGAACACAAGGCAGAGAAGGGAACGTGTGTGTGCTCCTTCCAAAAGAACTGTAGGCTGTTAATGGTATACCGCTTACTTTTTAGTCTAAGTTGAAGGTTTTCACCCGGCAAACTCCTTCTCTTTAGGAAAAACGTAAAGCCTATGAAAAGAAGACACATGTC